>NW_006921855.1:4960621-4971252 GCF_000298275.1 Orycteropus afer afer
ACCAAGTATGATGTCTTTCTCCAGAGATTGGTCCCTCCTGATAACATGTCCAAAGAACGTGAGATAAAATTTTGCCATCCTCTCTTTCAAAGAGTATTATATATAAAAAAGTTGTGTTTGGCTGTACTCCCCAGACAGATTTATTTGTTCTTCTGGTAGCCCGTGGTATATTCGATATTCTTCAGCAACACCTTAATTCATATGCATCAATTCTACTTTAGTCTTCCTTATTCTTTGTCCTGCATTCGTATACATATGAGGTGACTGAAAATATCATGGCTTGAGTCAGGTACACTTTAGTTCTCAAAGTGATATATTTGCTTTTTAATATATTAGAGACTGTTGGAGACCAAGAAAAAGACCCCCAAAAGAACATGATAGCAAGACACATGTTCTAATTACAGTTAAGAGATGGAAAGGCCTCTTTTATGGTTGAATGCTTGGCTTCTGCTTTGTGTTCCTGGGGCAGAACGTTGCCCAGCAGAATGATTGCTAACCTGTCTCCCTGGAATACCATTTTGCCCAAAGAATAGTATACCTTAGAAACCATTCTTTAGAATTATGAACCTTAACAATTATATTATGTTTTAGAATGATGTATCTTAGTGATTATTTGCTAATCCTGCTAGAGCTATTAACTTAATTTTAATTATCCAATACATTTGAACATGGGAAAATGCCTTTGGGTACGGGAAAGAGTAAAACTTTAACTTTTAATTAATGATTGATTGTTATAAGGAAATATTTTATTTTACTCTAAAGCAATATTTGAATGAATACTTGATCATTTTAAAGAAATATCAAGAATAATGATGTAATCCTATGCTTATGTATAAGTAAAGTAAAGCGGATGCATCAGGGGTTGCTCTTGCAGAATATGCAGGGAGTCCCCTTGGCCCCCGTTCCTTAAATAAAAAAGAAAACAATTAATCCTTTCATATCACTTCATTTCGTGACCTGTGTGGTTTTGCTGGACGTGACAAAAGAAGTCTTTGGCAGCATATTTACCCAATGCAGTATTTGGTTTGATTTCTTGACTTGCTTCCACAGGCATTCATTGTGTATCCAACTAAAATGAAAACCTTGACGACTTCAATATTGTATCTGTTTATCATGATTTCACTTATTGAAAAACAAACATTCATATAAAATTTATGCATAATATAAAAAAATATGGAGACTACCTAAATATCCAACAACTGACAGATGGATCAACAAAAATCTTATATGCATATAATGAAGTATGATTTAACCATGAAAAGGAATGAAGTATCCATTTTTGATACAACATTGGATGAACTTCTAAAGAATTCTGCTAAGTGATAAAAGCCAGAAACAAAACTCCACACAATCTATAATTCTAGCATAAGAAATACCCAGAATAAGCAAAGCTATTTTGACAAAATATGAATTAGTGGTTACTGTAGTTTGGAGGAAGAGAAAAAATTGGGAATTGTCATTATTAATTGATAAGGAATTTCTTTTTGGGGTGATGCAAATATTCTGGAATTATAGTGGTGATGGTTGCATAATTTTGTGAATATACTACAACCTATTGAATTTTGCACTAAAGAGTAAATTTTATGGTATGTGAATTATATCTCAATTTTGAAAAAAAAACAAAGATAAAAACTTTAAAGAAAGACAAAATGTGAGATGAACTCCTAGATAATAAACTGTTAATTTAGTGTAATCTTGACAATCCAGGAATTATTTTTTAAATTCTACTAGCTCATTTTTACAGTGCTGTTCCTTTTATTATTGATTTTTTAAACTTTTTTAGAAAATCTGTAGTATAATTCAGAAATGGATTTCTAATTTATGGAAAAAACATTGAAAGATGAAATATTCAGCAAGAATGAGCAAGGATGAGAGCAAGGGAATTGTGAAAGAGAACTTTGTATTCTGAACTTTCAAATGTTTTTCTTTATCTCCCTCGTCAAGTTCTGTAAATTATCATCTATATTCAGAACCATGCAATTTTGTACTGTAGCATCTTTTCAAAGTTCCTGACAACCAGGAATATTGCTTTTTTGCAACCCTATTAAAATGTACATTTCCAATTTATATATATTCAGAGTTTAAGATATAAATCACTAGAGGTCATGTACACTTAGGAATATATTTCTAAAAACAGTGGGAAGCAGGGACAGGACCTTCTGAAAGCCTCTTTCAGGCTTTCAGAATATTCCACAGTGTATCTTTCAGAGAAAAAGACAAGCGCCCATAAAGACCTTGGGCATCATGAACTGACTAGATGATTGTACTGAAACGTTTTCACAGTGGATACTTTGTCATCATCAGAAGTATGAAAGCAAGTTGATATGATGGACTGAATAAATTTATGGTAATATTATACACATTTGGGGAATGAGTACTAGAAAATGTTATAGCAAAAAGAAATTTCAATGTTTGCTTACAAGTTCACTTTTTTCTTATATCCTAAATTGCTGTTTTTGTTCTTAGTTGCTGTCGTGCCTGCTTCAATTCATGGTAATTTATGTGTAACAAAGCAAAAGTCCATTTCTATGTCATTTTCATGGTCATCGGTAGGCTTTCGTCAGATAAATCTATTATCATGACTTTAAAATATTCAAACTCTTCTAAAAAAAGAGTAGCAAATAATGTCCTTTCAACCTTTCCCTTATGAAAAGAAATACTGAAATTATTTAAGCACTTTTGCGCAAATAATCTCTTTTAGAAGTATCAGCACAAGACTGGTCATTATGAAGCAGAGGTTAAAGATGTCCTAAATGTCCCGTTTCCAAACTGTTATACCACTCCATCATCTCTAACATCAACTGGTCCTCCTCCCCTCAGTACGCTCCTTCCTGTCTCATGGTTCCGTATTTCACTGTAATGTCTCATAGATCACAAACTGCCAAGGAAATGGCTCAAGTGGTGGAGGAGGCTGGGACTAGCAAGTCCTAAGTCCACTGCTAACCAGAAGGCTGGTGGTTCAAACCTATCAGCCACTCCTCGGAAGGAAGATGGGGCAATCTACTTCCGTAGTGATACTGCCTCCGAAATCCAAGTAGGGGTCACTATGAGTCAGGTCTGACTGAGGGCACATAACAATAACAACAACAACAAAGTCCATGGGTAGGTCTAGAGAATTCTGCCCACTCATGTGGTTACAGGGGCTGGCAAACTTAGTCAGATGACTGGTTGTTGTCTCAAGTCCAGGGTGAGATGGTGATGAACCAAATGCAGCACGGGAGCAAGAGAACAATCTTTGCCAGAAAATTCACATATATACCCTTAAGGAAACTAAGAGTGGTGACTTAAGTCACACTCTCCAGCAAGGTGAGAGTCAAGATACATCCCATCCTTAAAAGGCATAGAGACTAGGGTTTACGATACATCACAAAACAGAGGACTATGCCTAGCACTGAACTCTGGTGGTGCAGAGCATAAAGCATTTGACTACTAACCAGAAGGCTGGTGGTTCCTTGGAAGGAAGATTGGACAATCTATTTTGGTAGAGATAGTGCCAGCAATTCAATACACTGCAGGCTACCCCACTCACCTGGCTCTTCTAGCCATTGGTCCATTTATACCTGAAGGATTAATTTTGCCCTCCCAATCCTTTTACCAATCCCAAAGTCATTAACAATTAGTCCTTTAATAGGTCAAAGAGTCCTAAGAATGAGGTTACTCAGGTACTAGCCATTCAGGTCTGCTTCAGGTGTCCTTCTGGTCTGATTAGATACTTCAAAAGTTTGCCTCATCATCACACTTTCTGACCTTTGTTAAAATTTAATGAGAGAAGATTATTCCTTGACCTATGTCTATCTTTAGGTATCAACATATTGTTAGATTTCCTCCACTGCACAGCACATTTATTCATTCCTTTACATTCAGCTATTATTTCTCCTTCCTTCTGTTTGTCATTTATTTTTACCCAAACTTTTCCACCTTGGGAAGGGACATCAGGTTCAGCTGCTGTGCCTATCCAGATTGCTGGTAGTAAGAGGAGTCTAGCAAGTGCTTTCCCCTCAGTCCACTCCATTCATGTTTGGTATGGTTACATGGGTACAACTATCTGTGGGCTGTCTCAATCACTGGAAAATATGGTAGTATTCACAGTCAACCACAATTTTGTGAGATGGGAGGAAGCTACAATCCATCCCATAAGGCCCTTGGGAATTCTGTTGTACAGGTTCAGAGATATTGTTACAATCTCTTGCTTAGAGATAACTTCTGCCTCTGGCACCCACAGCTGCATCCCAGATCCAGGGACCACAGCTTCTGGCAGAATAAAATGCAATGTCAGGTGATGCGGGGAATAATTATACAGTGACACCAGTGTCCTCCCCCATTTCCCTCTTCTCCAGATCCCCCAGAAGAATGTAGGAATCTGTCCAGTGGTGACCTTCCCTTCACCCACCTCATGTTGAGTGTGAGCACACACTCATGAAGGCAAATGAGCCAGCCCTTCATGCATTTATCTCCCCCCATTTTAGATTACAAATGTTTCAATTGCTCATTCCAATTCTCTATCAAAACATTACTTTGAGGATGGTATGCAACATGGAATGTCTGCTTAATATGATGATTCTTGTCCCATTACTGTACCCTGTGGGCTGTAAATTGTGTTCTTTGGTCTGAGGAAATATAACTTGGTGGCCTAAATTGGTACAGTATCTTTTGTTCCAATTCTTTAAGGGTGTTTTTGGCATTTGATCTGTCACAGCATAAGCAAAGCCCAGTCCTGTGAGGACCCAATTGTAGCTCCAGGTAGCTCCAGTTAGCCACTGCATCTTAGGCCCTATATAATCAACGTGTCAGCTATGTACAGGACCTTATCCCTAGAGAATCTGCCCCACAGGCATCTGTAACTTCTGTCTTTCTTGCTGACAGATAGAGCAGTCCTTTCTGGAATTTTGTGCCTCAGAGGATACAAGAGAGATGTGTCTAGATTCAGCCCATCTCTACATTACTGTAGCACCTACATGTCCACTCATTTCATGAACCCAATTGGCCACCTCAAGAAAGCATACCAACATGTTCACTTTCTGATTCCAATTGCTTTGCAATCCAGGAAGGGGGTTCTTCTGATGGACATCAACATGGCCTAGGCTATTTTGTTCTCTCAGTTCCCAGAGTGCTTTCCATAAGCCCATGCCCCACATGGGTGTTCTCTTAGTAGTCTAATTTTCCATTGTCCTTTTGTCTGACCATACAGCCAGGCCATTGGCCACTGCCAATGAATCAATAAAAATCCAAACATATGGGCTCTCACCATTGTCTAGTTCTTCCATGACTTCTAGGAAGACAGCTTGCAGTTCAGCTTATTAAGCTGACTTTTTCTTACCTTCTCTGATCAAAGTCTTTCTGTCTGCTGGTCTTAATGCAGGAAGTTTCCACATCAGATGTTGTCCATGTACCCTGGATCTGCCATCTGTGAACTAAGCAGCCTTCTTCTCTTCAGCAGAAAGTTGTTTATAGGGCACTGTCCATGTGACAATGAGTTCTGGCTGCTTCTCAGGTGGTAGGGTAGGACCTACGTGAAAAAAAAGCTACCTGCTCATGGCTATGGTGGGTGGCTTTCTGCATTCCTCCAGTAATTTGTTATTGTACAAACCATTCCTATTTGATTAAGGAACAGTTTGGGGCTCCACCTTCCTTATTAGAGTATTTCTGACATCACCCAAGACATTATGGGTATTTCAGGTCTCATAATGATTTTCTCCTTCTGTTATTGTGGGAGCTCTGGTAGCATAGTGCCTAAGGCACTTCACTGCTAACAAGAAGGCTGGTAGTTCAAACCCACCAGCCACTCTCTGGAAGGAAGGTTGGGCCATATACTTCTGTAGTGATACTGCCTTGGAAACCCAAGGAAGGGTCGCTATGAGTTGGGTCCAACTCGATGGCACATAACAACAACAACAATCTGTTATTGTGGCAGTCTCAATCAATGCCCAGTAGCAGGCAAATAATTGCCTTTCAAAAGGCACATATCATACTGCAGCATCTGGAAACTTTTTAGTCCAGAAGCCTAGTGGTTGCCATTGAGTGACATTCATAGTGCTTAGTCAGAAGCTCCAGTCCACATAAGCACATATTGCAGACACCTCCAAAATCATGTCTAAATGTGGATCATTGTTGTTGTTGTTATGTGCCGTTGAGTCGGACCCGACTCATAGTGACCCCTCCTTGGGTTTCCGAGGCAGTATCACTATGGAAAACTGAAATGGAGAAAAAGACATTCGCAAGATCAATCACTGAGTGCCTGCTGCATTTTCTGCAACCTTCCTTCCAAGGAGTGGCTGGTGGGTTTGAACCACCACCCTTCTGGTTAGCAGTCAAGTGCCTTAGGCAATAGGATATCAGAGCTCCTGAATGTGGATCATAAGGGTTCAAAAATAAGGATAATGAAACCATTTTCTATATTCAGACAGCCTGCTCTTGCTTGGGCCCTCTTCCAAATGCAATTTTCTTCTGAATGTTTTTATAGATGGGAGCCAGCAGTATTCCCAGGTGTGGAATAAGTGTTCTGCAAAATCCAAAGAAACCAATTAAACATTGGACTTCTTGTTAGTTTGGGAGTAGGTAGTAGCAGCAACTTACTCTTGGTTGCCTGTGGAAATGTCATGGTTGGTGCCTGCCCAATTTATTCCTAAGGATTTTACTGTTCAGACAGGGCCCTGAATTTTTGCTGTATTTATTAACTAGCCTCTGTTGATCATGTGAGCCACCATTGTTTTCAAATCTGCCATAGCTTGTTCTTCAGTGTTTGATATTAACATAATATCATCATTGTAATGTATCACCATACTTGAAATCTGCATCATGTCCAAATCTCTTCTAACCAAACCATGGCAGTAAGCTGATAAATTCAAACAGCTCTGTGAGAAAACACTGAAAGTATATTAAGAACCTTCCCATGTGAAAGCAAACTGTGGCTGACTTCTATTCAAGACTGAAATGGAGAAAAAGATATTCGCAAGATCAATCACTGAGTGCCTGTTGCATTTTCTGCAATGTTCATACCATGTCTAGGACACCTGAAGCCACTGGTGACACTAGTTTATTCAGACCTTGATAGTCTACCTGAACCATCCTCCTTTTTCACAGGCCATATAAGGCTGTTATGCAGAGAATTTCTTGGCACCAATACTTCTGCCTTTTTCCTGTCTTTAATGAAAGTAATAATCTCTTTTTTTTTTCTACCAGGTATGCTATATTGTTTCAAGTTAAAAAACTGAGTGGGTAAGAGACTAGAGAGAAAGATCTTTTTGCCTCTGCCCTTCCCATAAATGTACCAAAGTCCAACGTTTGTATGTGATTTTTTTACCTTTATTTCACAAGGTGTTAGGTGATGTCATCTTTAACAAAGATGTAGTGCCTAAGGCATTTGACTGCTAACCAGAAGGCTGGCAGTTCAACCCACCAGCTACTCCTCAGAAGGAGGGCAATCTACTTCCGTAATGATACTGCCTCAGAAACCCAAGGAGGGGTTGCTATCAGTCAGACCTGACTTGCCAGCAGTGAGTTTTGTTTTTTCAGTGTTTTATATCACCTCTTTCCACAGATAGAGTCAATCTGATTCCTGTGTATTCCATCTGGTGAGGTTCACGTGTACAGCTTCCATTTATGTTGTTGAAAAAAGGTATTTGTAATGAATAAGTCATTGGTCTTACAAAATTCTAATGGTTCCTATTGAGCTTGTCCAATCAATACTGTCCTAAAGGCAGACTTATGATCCTTCAGTTTTCCATTATCAAGTAGACAGTTTGTTCCCCAAGTAGACATAATATCCATACCAATAATACAGGTCATTCAGGTAAAGGAGATGCAACTGCTTCATACAATATTTGCTTAAATCTTCCAATTCTAATCCAAAGTGTCATCTTAGTCCCATCAATTGTTGTGTCCCCATATAAACATAGTCTAAACTTGGCGCCTTCAAGATTTCATTGATGGGTTTTGGGATGACAGTATATTGGGCTTCTGTGTCCAGGAACCACAAAATGTCTTTCTCTCACTGCTAGGCCATTTTATCCATACATGTGTATATACAATTGGGTTCCCTGCTGGGGGCTGGAATATAAGACTCTGTTCCCTTCATCAGTCCCTATCTTCATCAATTAGCTGAACCTCTGCTTCAACCGCTACCAGGTGGGGCTTCCTGTTATTAAATTCCTCCCGATTATAGCAAATGGAATGGACTTGTTTAGGCCTTCTTAATATTGGGGGACCAGCAGGAGTTTTCATTGGTCCACCCAACTTCCTGTAGTACTGCAGTAGTACATTTGTCTCTATTCCATCAATATCTGTAGTATTCATCCCATTCCTTTGTCACCACTGAAATATCTCTGACCTGCTAAGGTTAGTTCTTTCTCCATTGCCTGTTCCCACTCTCCTATTAATCACTTTTATATACCTTGTGTCTGTAAAACCCATGAAGGAAGCTGTGCCAACAGATCTGAAACAGCGTCTCAGATTGTTGCTTCGGTTTACAGTAGCAAAGGTACATCTGGTGCCTACATAGAATGGTGCCTTGATTACCATATCTGTCATGACCTGTGTAAGGAACATACTCATTGGGTAAATATCTTAACAATCATAAAGCCAATCCAGCATAGCTTACATGTTGTTGTTTGTTGTTATGTGCCATCAAGTTGGACCCCTCTTTGGGTTTCCGAGGCAGTTATCACTACAGAAGTAGATAGCCCATCATTCCTTCTGAGGAGTGGCTGGTGGATTTGAACCGCCAGCCTTCTGGTTAGTAGCAAGTGCCTTAGGCACTATGCTACCAGAGCTCCTATAGGTTGCATAAGCAGCACATTAGCTACTTCCTCTGGAGTGTTCCAGGAAGTATTTAGAGTGAGGGAGGGGCAGTATTCCTTTTTAGGATATTATTCTCAGGATAAAGAATCCTGAGTGCAAATTTTACCCAGTCCACCAGGCTGGTTGTCTCTTCTTGGTTAACCTACCATGTAACTGACTCTTGAGTCATCATTTGTACTTGTTCCATAGTGAGTTGTGGGTCTTGAATCAACCCAAACACACTCTTCCATTATTTAGGGGCAAAACTAAAAACAACACTCCTAAGTTAGCACTTTCATAATCCATTTTAGTAAATGTTCCTCAAGAAGTTGACAATACTGATCTACAAACTGAATCAACTCTTACAGTATACCCACTGGTTTCAATAGTTTTTTGTTTTTCCCATTCCCTTCTTGGACTACCTTCCTGTTGACCCCAAGTCATAGGGGTACTGCCTGCTGTTTTGACACAATTTTTCCTTTTCAGTTAGGCCCCAAGACAATCAGTCTTAACTCTGATCAGACCGGATCTGAGCTAGATTCAGTGCTACAATCTGTCCCCACATTATTTTTCACTGCCTGTTGCAGCTATTACTGACAACAGCAATCAAGTAATTGCAAGTCTTGCCCTTTCCTTAGAATTCTGTATTTCCATATGAATGCAACTAGCCAATTCCTCCATGGTTAGATCTGCCACTCCTAAATTCCATGAATGGTTTTTGCCTTGCATAATGGATGTGAACCAAATAGGTGCTTCAATCCAAGAGTGTTTTTTATTCCATCCAGAAACCAAAGTTTTCTCATTCTCTCATGTATCCCCTTTTCCCCAAATCATGTATTCCAGTGAGTCTATGCCACTGCTATGAACCCCACCATTCTGACACTAACTGTTGAAATAATTTCTTCTAGAGAGATCAGCAGAAAGCTGGTCCCTCTGAAGCAGAAGTTAAAGATGTCCCAAATGCCCAGCTTTTCCAAACTGCTGTACTCCATCATCTCTAACAGCAACTCCTCCTCTTCCCCTCAGTTCTCTCCCTCCTGTCTTAAGGTACCATATTTCACTGCACTGTCTTACAGAACTCACAAGCTGCCAAAGAAACAGCTGACATGGTAGTGGAGCTGGAACTGGCAAGTCCAAAGTCTGTGGGTAGGTCTGGAGGATTCTCCTCACTCATGAGTTTTCAAGGGCTTGCAAACCCAAATTAGTGGGTCAGATGACTGGCTGCTGTCTCAAGTCCAGGGATGAGATGATGATGAACCAAACACAGGACCTGAACAAAAGAATAAACTTTGCCAGGACATTTATATATATATCCTCACAGAAACTAAGGGTGGTGACTTGAATCACACCCTCCAGCATGGTGGGACTCAAGATACATCCCACCCTTAACAGTCATAGAGACTAGGATTTACAATACGTCAGAAAATGGAATTAAGCAATTAACTACACTGCAACTATATAGTCATATATGTAAATGTTGCCTATTAATTTTAAATTATAGAATTTTATAAAAGAAACAATCTCTCAGTGCAATATTTCTTTTAAATAAGGATTTTTTCTCTTGAGGTTAATAGTTAAATGATTGATTTAGTCCACATTTTTAAATTTGCTTTTTGTTAAATTTACTTCTGGATATGTTAGAAATTGAAAAGAAAATGTTTGCATGATTTTAATGACATCACAGAAATGAATAAGAAATAATAAATCATAATATAAACTTTCTTCACACATGGAAATATCCCTTTATTGTTGTTGTCATTGTTATGTGCCATTGAGTCATCTGTGGCTCATACCAACCCCTCCTTGGATTTCCTAGGCAGTATCACTATGGAAGAATACTGCCCAATCTTCCTTCC
>NW_006921855.1:4972327-4973885 GCF_000298275.1 Orycteropus afer afer
ATACATACCTAGTAATGGAATGGCTGGGTCAAATGGTATTTCTAATTCCAAATTTTTAAGGAATCACCATACTGCTTTCCATAATGGTTATATTATTTGACAGTCCCACCAGCAGTGTATAAGAGTCGCAATCTCTCCACATCATCACCAGCATTTGTTATTTTCTGAGTTGTTGAATTTTGCTACTAGTACTGGGACCAGATGGTATCTCTTTGTTGTTTTGATTTACATTTCTCTAATGGCTAATGATAGTGAGCATTCCTTCATATGTTTATTGGCCACCTGAATATCCTCTTTGATGAAGTGTTTATTCACATTTTCTGCCCATTTCTTAATTGGATTATTTGTCTTTTTGTTGTTAAGGTGTTGGAGTTTTTTATAAAATCTAAAAATAAGTCCCTTGTCAGATATATCATTGCTGAATATTGTTTCCCAAACTGTAGGATCTCTTTTGACTCTTTTGGAGAAGCCTTGGGAAGTACATAAAAATTTAATTTTCAGAAGGGTCCACCCATCTAGTTTATCTACTGCTGTTTGTGCATTTTGGGTTATGCTTGAGAGTCTATTTATGCCATATATTAAACCAAACCAAACCAAACTCACTGCTGTAGAGGCAGATTCTTCTCATAGCAACCCCTCCTTGGGTTTCTGAGGAAGTATCACTATGGAAGTAGATTGCCCCATCTTCCTTCCTAGGAGTAACTGATGGTTAGGGCCCCTAAATTTGCTCCTAGTTTTTCCTTGAGGAACTTTATAGTTTCAGGGTTCACATTTAAGTCTTTGATCCATCTGGAGTTAGTTTTTGTGTATGGTGTGAGGTACAGATTTTCTTTCGTTTTTCTGCAAATGGATATCCAGTTTTTCCAGAACCATTTGTAAACAGACAATCTCTTACCCATTTAATGGATTTCAGCCCTTTGTCAAAGATCAGATGACCATAGGTCAATGGATTTCTTTCTGGGTTCTCAATTCTATTTCATTGGTCTTTGTGTCTATCCTTGGACCAATACCAGGCAGTTTTGACTACTGTGGCTGTATAGTAGGTTATAAGATCGGAAGTATGAGACCTCCTACTTTTTTCTTCTTCTTCAATGTTGTTGTTGTTGTTATGTGATGTCGAGTTAGACCCAACTCATAGCAACCACTTCTTGGGTTTCCAAGGAAGTATCACTACAGAAGTAGATTGCCCAACATTCATTCTGAGGAGTGGCTTGTGGGTTTGAATATTCAGTCTTCTGGTTAGCTGTCAAGTGCCTTAGGCACTACACTACCAGTACTTTGTTTATCCAAGGTCCTTTCCTTTCCAAATAAAGTTAGTGATTGGTTCTTCCATATCCTTAAAGAATGTTGATGGGATCTGGATTGGGATTGCATTGAATGCATTGATAGCTTTGGCTAGAATTGACACTTTCACAATCTTCCTATCCATGAACATGGTATGTTCTTCCATTTATGTAGATCTCTTATGGTTTCTTGAAGTAGTGTTTTATAGTTTTCTTTGTACAAGTCTTTTGTATCCCTGGTAATATATATTCCCAAGTTTTTTTTTTTTTTTTTT
>NW_006921855.1:4975465-4977302 GCF_000298275.1 Orycteropus afer afer
TTTTTTTTTTTGTTACATTTTTCAGTGGCTTGTCAATTTTATTAACCTGTTCAAAAAACCAACTTCTAATCTTGTTGATTTTTTCTTTTGTCTTTCTATTTTCTATTTCACTGATTTCTGCTTGAAACATGATTATTTCCTTTCTTCTGGTGACTAGGTTTTCCTTGCTATTCTTTTTCTAGTTGCTGGAGAAATTGGTTTAAAGGGCTGATTTTGGCTCTTTCTTCTTTTTTGATATGTGTATTTATTGCTATGAATTGGCCTCTGCTCACCACTTTTGCTGTGTCCCAAAGATGTTGTTATGTTGTGTTGTCATTCTCATTTGATTTAAGGAATTTTTTAATTTCATTTTTTTTTTTTATTTCTTCTGTTACCCAGTTGTTCTTAAAGAGGGTATTGTTCAGTTTCCATGTATTTGCTCTTTTTCTGTTGATCTTGCTATTGTTGATTTCTAATTTGATAGCATTGTCATCTCAGAAGAAGCTTTGCAGTATTTCAATGTTTTTAAGTTTATCAAGGCTTGGTTTATGGCCTAACATATGTCCTGTCATGGACACTGTTCCATGTGCACTGGAAAAGAATATATATTGTGCTGTTGTTGGGTTAAGTGCTCTGTAGATGTCTATAAGGTCAAGTTTGTGTATTGTATTTTTTAGCTCTTCTGTATCTTTGTTGAAATTCTTTCTAGTTGTTCTATCTTTCATTGAAAGTGGTGTATTAAAGTCTCCTACTATGACTGTTGTGTCATCTATTTGTCTGCCTTACATATTTTGGGTCCTTTTGTTGGGTTAATAGATATTTATTGTTGTTGTTGTTTAGTGCCTTTGAGTTGCATCCAACTCATAGTGACCCTATGACAGCAGAATGAAACACTTCCTGGTCCTGCACCAGCTCCTTGATCTTTGCTATACTTTGACCCCATCACCACAGCCACCGTGTCAACCCATCTTGCTGAGGGCCTTCCACTCTTTCATTAACTCTCCCCTTTACCAAGAATGACAACTTTCTCCAGGGAATGATCCCTTCTGACAACATGACCAAAGTAGGTGAGATGAAGTCTGGCCATTCTTGCTTCCAAGGAGCATTCCAGATTCACTTCCTCCAGGACAGATTTGTTAGTTCTTTTAGCAGTCTCTGGTATTCTCAGCATTCTTACCAAGCACCACATCTCAGAAGCACCAATTCTTCTTTGATCTTCTTTATTCATTGCCCAGATCTCACATGCATATGAGGTAATTGAAAATATCATGGCTTGTGTCAGGTGCACTTTAGTGTTCAAGAAGACATCTCTGCTCATCAGCACTTGAAAGAGGTCCCTTGCAGTCGACTTTCCCAGTATACGTTGTCTGGTGTCCTGACTGCTGCTTCCATTGGCATCAATTGTAGAACCAAGCAATGTGAACTCTGATAACTTCAGTATTTTCTTCATTTATTGTATTGCTGCTTATAGGTCCAGTTGTGAGAATCTTTGTTTTCTGTATATTGAGATGTAATCCATACTGCAGACCATATTCTTGAATCTTCATCAGTAGTGCTTCAAGTCATCCTCACTTTCAGCAAGCAAAGTTGTGTCATCAGAGTATCGCAAGTTGTTAATGATTCTTCCTCCAAACCTGATGCTACATTCTTCTTCTTACTCCAGCTTTTTGGATTATTTGCTCAGCATATATATTGAATAAGTATGTTGAAAGGATACAACCCTGACACACTTCCTTCTTGATTTTAAACCATGCACTGTTCCCTTGTTCTGTTGTAACAACAGCCTCCTGGTCTATACACAGGTTCCTCATGAGTATAATTAGGAATTCTGGAATGCCCATTCTTCTCAATGTCATCC
>NW_006921855.1:4977577-4980123 GCF_000298275.1 Orycteropus afer afer
TTTTTTTAATTATCTTCAGTAAGATTTTACTTGCATGTGATATTAATGATATTGTTTGATAATTTGCACATTCTGTGGGATCACCTTTCTTTGGAATGAGTACCAATATGGCTCTCTTCCAGTCAGTTGGCTTGGTAGCTGTCTTCCAAATCTCTCAGCATAACTGAGTGAGTGCCTCCAGTGTGGCATCCATTTGTTGAAACATCTCAATGTGTACTCTGTCAATTCCTGGAGGCTTGTTTTTCCCCACTTCCTTCAGTGCAGCTTCAACTTCTTCCTTCAGTATCATTGGTTCTGAATCATATGCCACCTCCTGAAATGGATGAACATTGATCAATTCTTTTTGGTACAGTGATTCTTTGTATTCCTTCCCTCTTCTTTTGATGTTTCCTGCATCATTCAGTATTTTGCCCATAGAATCTTTTAATATTGTAGCTAGAAGCTTGAATTTTTATTTCTTTTCTTTCAGCTTGAGAAATGCCAAGTATGTTCTTTCTTTTTGGTTTTGTAACTCCAGGTCTTTGCACATTTCATTATAATAATTGACTTTGTCTTCTCAAGCTGCTCCTTGAAATCTTCTGTTCAGATCTTTTATCTTTTCAACTCCTTCATTTGTTTAGCTACTCTCAGTTCAAGGGTAAGTTTCAGAGTCTCTTCAGACATCCATTCTGGTCTTTTCTTCCTTTCTTGTCTTTTTTTATGACCTTTTCCTTTCTTCATGGATAATGTTTTTGATGTCATTCCACAATTTCTCTATTTTTTGATCATTGGTGTTTGATACATCAAATCTATTCTTTGAAGAGTTTTACCAACTTCTGCAGTCTGAAATTGACAAAATATGTAACCAATATGTGTTGATTACCACTGGTGATTGGAATGTAAAAGTTGGAAACAAAGAAGAATCACCAGTAGTTGGAAATATGGCCTTGGTGATAGAAATAATGCTGGAGAACACATGATAAAATTTTGCGAGACCAGTGACTTATTCATTGTAAATACCTTTTTTCAACAATCCAAATGATGACTATACACATAGACTTCACCAGATGGAGTACACAAGAATCAGATCAACTACATCTGTGGAAAGAGGTGATGCAGAAGCTCAATATCTTCAGCCAAAACAAGGCCAAAGCTGTTTGTGGAACAGACCATCAGTTACTCACATGCAAGTTTAAGTTGAAGCTGAAGGCAATTAAAACAAAGTTCATGAGAGCTAAAATATGACCTTGATTCTGTGGATTGAGGATTACACCACAATAAAATAATAATAACAATAATAATAATAATAATCCTCACAACTGGACCTATAAGCAAAATCATGATAAACAGAGACATGATTGAAGTTGTCAAGAATTTCATTTTACTAGGATCCAGAACCAATGTCCATGGACATAGTCAAGAAATCAAACAACTTATTGCATTAGACAAATCTATTGCAAAAATCTCTTTAAAGTGTTAAAGAGTAGAGATGTTACTTTGAAGACTAAGATGCATCTGGCCCAACCCTCATATTCTTGTGAAAGGTAGACAATGAACAATGGAGTTTGAAGGCTTGAACCTTTGGATTTTGTTGTGTGGGAAGAATATTAAATACACCATGGACTGTCAGGAGAACAAATAAATCTGTCTTGGAAACAATACATTCAGAATGCTCTTTCAGTGCAAAGATGGCAAGAGACTTCACCTCACCTACTTTGGACATCTTATCAGGAAGGACCAGTCTGTGGAGAAGAATCTCATGTTTTGTAAATTAGAGGGTCAGCAAAAAAAGAGGAAGTCCTTCAGTTAGATGGATTGACATAGTAGCTCTAGTAATGAGTTTAAACAAAGCAGCTATTGTGAAAATAGTGCAGAATCGGCAGTGTTTCATTCTGTTGTACATAGGGTTGCTGTGAGTTGGAACCAACTGATGCCATCTAACAATGATAACAGTTAAAAGACACTTGTAATAATATATTGTAATCTTTTGAACTTTGTCCCATTTAGTGGAATAATATGCTTAGATAAGTAAGAAGATAATTTTGGCTTATAGCAAATTCAGCTTAGGAAAATGAATGAGATATCCTTATTTTATGTATGTCAATCTTTGAAATTGCAATCCCTAGACAGGCCCCTATTTCAATATAAGTAGGATATATGGAAAGAGATGAAAAGTGTCCATATATTAGCATAGATTACAGCTGCAGCAATTGTCTTCTAGCATACTCTTTAACTTGCCCTGTACAGGGAGCTCCGGTAGCATAGTGCCTAAGGCACTTGATTGCTAACCAGAAGGCTGGTGGTTCAAACCCATCAGCCACTCCTTGGAAGGAAGGTTGGGCAATCTTCTTATGTAGTGATACTGCCTCAGGAACCCAAGGAGGGGTCACTACGAGTCAGATCCAACCCGATGGCACATAACAACAACAACAACTGGAATCAAACCTGATGGATGGGATCAATACTGGCAGACAAATTGTGGCTGAAGGGAAGTCATTATATCACATTCGTATCAATGGAGAGTCCCTGGACAGGGACTGTGTCTTACCTTAAGATTGAGCAGAAAG
>NW_006921855.1:4980223-4997997 GCF_000298275.1 Orycteropus afer afer
TCACAAGGCTCTTTTTTTTTTTTTTAATGTGTAATTTTTTTTAAAAAATATATATATATATTATCTGTGTGTGTGTGTGTTTTTTCAGTGAAGGTTTACACATCAGTTTAGGTTCCCATTAGACAATTTCTACATAACTTGTTCATTGATTAGATTTTTCACAATGCCTGCACATTTTCATTATTTCCATTCTGATAGTTCTGTTTCCTTTAATCTAGTTTCCTTGCCTCCTTCCATTCTCAATCATGTGGGGTGCTTTATTTTATTTTTTGAAAATTTTATTGTGGTTTTGGTGAAAGTTTAAGGAGAAAATTACTTTTCCATTCAACAACTTATACCTTTCCTTTTTTTTTTCCCATAAAATTAGTTCCAATCCCTTCAGTGCAATAGCACTCTTCCCACTTCTTCTCTGGGTTCCTTATTTTCATTTGTCCTCTTTCCTCATTCTTCCTGCCTTATGAACTTTGCTTTTGGCAAATGTTGCCCTTTTGCTGTTATATGGTTTATTGTTTTGAGCAGGACTTTCCTCACAGGTGCTATTGTTCACTTTATAGGCCCTGGGGGGGTGGGTTCAGTTCCAAGTTTGACAGATATCTAATCACCATAGTTTCAAGACTTCCACAGGTCTCTACTAGACCAGTAACTCTGGTCTTATGATTTTGAATTTTGTTCTACATTTTTATCCTACTCTGTCCAGAATCTTCTATTATTATTCCAATCAAAGCAGTTGGTAGTGAAAGCCAGGCACCATCTAGTTCTTCTGGTCTAAGGATACTGTATTTCCATGGTCCATTTGTCCTTTGGGCTAATTATTTCCTTGAGTCTTAGATTTTCATCATTCTTCTTTGCTCTGGCTGGGGAGAGACCAATAGTTTCATTTCAGATGGCTGCTTGTAAGCTTTTAAGAACCAAATTGCTAATCACCAAAGTATGATGTAAATCATTGTCTTTGGGGACTTTGTTTTACCAAATTACTTAGGTGTTCCTAAGACTATGGTCCTAAGCCCCCAAACCCAGTGACTCATTCCCTCAAGGTGTCCTGTTATGGTTAAAAAGTTTTTATAACTTTCTCTCCAGTAGGCTGTACTAAACACATGTGTTGAGCCCAGGTTATGAAGGAGTTGTTCGACGCGAGGGAGCTGCCAACACATGACAATGCAAATACAAAAGGAAAGTTTATTTGCTAGCTCAAGCTAGGGTCCCTGCTTTTGCCAACGTAGTGGCCTTAGCAAAAGACCTCATGCTCCGTTACTGTCACATTTTTATAGAAAAATATGGGGTGGAGTAGCACCAGGGCAAAGGGGTACAGATGATTGGTTGTTGCTAAGGGGTTTTGGGGGACGTGTTGGAATCCCCGGCTCCAAAGTCTACTTAGGGAATTATTATCTAGGGGGGATGCAGAACCCTGATATGTGGAAGACTTCAGGAGCCAAGCAAATCTCTGATATGCGCTGAATCCGGAGGACTTCTCTGATGCGTGCTGAGTCGGGAGGAAATCTCTGATACCTGCTGAGTCCAGAAGGTAGATAAAGGCCCTGAGGAGTGTTTAGAATCCTCAACATTAAAAGACTTGTTAGAATCCCTGACACTAAAAGGTTTCTGGTTAAAGATTTCCCTGGAGGCTATTAGGACTTTGGCCTCAGCCTCACACATGGTATATTTGGAGCACATACAAATACATATGGAAAAATACCCTCTGTCAAAGTTCTATATGCTCATGGGTGTACTCCTATATGCCATCCTATACCTTTTTAGTTTATATGTCTACCTATATATCCACTAGTAGTTTATTGTTTATTATTACTGTTATTGCAGGATTGTGTATGTAATAGTATCAATATTTATTGCCTTTTACTCTGTGCTGCTTTAATTTTGTTCATTTGTCTCAAATAAAAGCATGGATGATCATGACTATGGACAAGTATTTTATTCAGATTGCCTACACAGTTTACTTAGGCTTAAAGTTAAATGTATTTTGTCTATTCCTGAAAAGTTAGGCTTTCCAATGAGCCATTTTTAGGCCTATGATAACCTGTAGTGAATTCAAGAACATGACCTGACAGTAGATGTTGCAAAGGGATACTAAACATGATAAAAATCAGCTCTTATATAGGATTTATATTGGAAAGGCAGATTCAAGAAATACTTTAAGAATCTCTTTGTAGACAATCATGAGATTGTGTCTATTACACAAAATGTGATGAAAGTCTTATCTTACTTAGAGTTACTGAGGACCTTCCAGTTGTCTGGTCATAGGAATCATCTGAGGAGCTTATGAAAAACATGTTAAAATCTATAACCCCAACTCAGAAATAATGGAATCTATAGACACAGATCCTTTGAATTTGATATTTTAACAATTGACTGCATGATTTTATAAGTAGACATTTGAGAAGTGTCCTCTGTTTTTTCTCTAGTCCAGTTGTTGTAGTTTCACATTGAAATACTTAATGGTGAGTATTTTAAATGATATCTACCCAGAGATCACCACAGACAAATGAAATAAAAATCTTGAGTTGGGAAGCCTAAGCATTATTTTTTATAAAAAGTTCCCCAATGATTTTAATGTGCAATAATGCTTGGTTAAACTGTAGTCATTTACACTAGTTCTTGTCAAACTTTCAAATGAATGCAAATCACCTGTTGATTTGACAAAATGCAAATAGTAATTCCGATCTATATTGGGAAGGTCAGAGAGTTTGCATTTCTATTAAGCTATTAAGATGTAGATGTTGCTGTTTTAAAGATAATTAAGTACGAAACTCTTAGTATATTTGTTTAAAACTTGCTCAATTTGGTTACCCACTCAGAATAGCTAAATCAAACAACTAAATTTAAAGAGAGTTAAGCGTGTAGGGCAGCCATTTTTAAAAGAGGAACCAGGAAACACTTTGTCTATCTAGTACTACTGTGGCTGTGTTCCTTTTAGATTCAGTCTAATTTGAGTTGGGAGCTCTGGTTGCGTAGTGTCTAAGGCACTAGACTGCTAACCAAAGGACTGGTGGTTCAAACCCACCAGTAACTCCTCCGAAGGAAGATAGGGAAATCTACTTCCATAGTGATACTGCCTCGGAAACCCAAGGAGGGGTCACTATAAGCCGGGTCCGACTCCACTGCACATAACAACAACAATTTTGAGTTGAACCACTGTTCTCAGGAATGAAAATCAAATTGTGTATCAACTGATATTTATGAAATACTTCTTAAGTATACATAGGTTGTCTCAGATTTTTACTTTTCTTACTTAAACTCATTGCCATAACTTTCTAATTCACCCAGAGAGGGTGGATGCATTTCCTACATTTAAGCCACTTAGAACCTTTATCATGATTTGCTTGATTTTGACTTCTACTTAATTTCTTCAAATGCTTCTTTACTAAATGTACTAGTTTCTTTCCCTCTTTTGTCCTTCCCTCCATTTCTAAGCAATAGATCCTCCTGGTTATAATCATCCTATGGTTTTTGTAGCTGAAATGTTTTTGGTAGGTGTGCTTCAGGGCAGGGTTTTATAATCAGATAGCCATGGGCTGTTTCTCTTATAATGTTCTTGGTTATTGTTGAAATTTTCTCCTTCTTGGAATCAGCAGAGAAGGGCTTACTTCATTTCAAATCAGTACAAAGAATGTATCATGTGAAATTTTTATTCATTTATCATTGCTTTTTAAAAAAGCGATTATTATAGTAGCCACAAGTTATTACCAACAGCATATATTGTGTAATAGTATAAATAAGAACACCAAATTGATATCCATATTTCAGGTTAAGTATAATCTACATGGGGAGCTCTGTTAGTGTAGTGCCTGAGCCACCTGACTGCTAACCAGAAGGCTGGAGATTCAAACCCACCAGACACTCCTCAGAAGGAAGTTTGGGCAATCTACTTCCATTGTGATACCACCTCAGAAACCCAAGGAGCGGTCGCTATGAGTCGGGTCCTACGCAATGCCAAATAACAAGAACAACATAATTTACATTTAGGATTTTGATTTCATGGAAATAATTTTCAAAGGCTTCCTCTAAAGTGATTTCCATATCATCAGCTTTGGGTGATCGAATGAAGGACAAAAAGGCTAATAACTCCATTAATTGAAATTGTGTAGATTTTCTGATGTTCCATATTTTATGAAAAATCCTTTTTAGCTCATTTTTTATGTCATAATCATCAAACTTAATTCAATTAACAAAATGTTAATTGATGTATATTCCTTTTAGCTTCAACAGGTTTTAATCACAGTGTAATGAAGAAATAGGACTAGATGAGCACAATTAAAAAAAAATGTTAAACAAGTCTATTTAATGATGGAAAAAAATATTAACAAATTGAACATGAACTTTGATGTACTAAGAAAAGCACATCTAAATAGACTCAATATCTGGAAAATAGTGTACTGAGAAAGATATGGAAGAGAATGTCTAATCAAATCTTTTCCCAATTTCATGTTTCCAAATTCATTTTCTTAGTAAAAATTAGGTAGATTTCTTTCAATGAAAAGTTTTCATTCAATTCAGATGAGATAAAATATAAGTAATATAAGAAAATATTTTCTGTTTAAATACAATTCCCCTTTTTTTCTATCCATCCATATAAAGTGTTTCAGTACTGAGTACTGAGTGTAATTCTTTTGTGAACACATTTTGGATGCATTTCAAAGAGGTTAAAAAGAATGGAATAAACTTAAATTTTCATTCTGCTAATTTGCCTCAGAAGTCAATCCCATATATTAAAAGTGTTATTTGATAAATTCATTGTAATCTGGGGAGGAGAATTCTGATTAATCAAGTATTCATTTATAAACTTATTTATTTTTTACACCACTAGTGTCTCTGCTGAAATATAATTTGATCTTTTCAACCATTTAAATGCCACCATTGAACTTCATATTTCAGGGTTATCACTATGAGCATCAATTATCACTGTGTTGCAAGTATGTAGTTGTGTAAGTATGATGAGGTTTCTGGATGATAGAGTACTAGAGAGGCAAGCATTTTATTGTACTTTGGAGTAGAGAATTATCCAGGAGAGCATCTTAATTTTTGCAACTTTACAATAAAGACCTACTTGTCTCCACTTTTAAATTAGATCATTATAGTCTCAAGAGAAGATAATGAAAATGGTAAAACAAACAGAATTGATATCTATAATGCAGAGTTGGAAGATATATCAGTTTTAGCTGGAAAACTTTCATGTTGTTGTTGTTATGTTCTGGCGAGTCGGACTCGACTCATAGCGACCCCTCCTTGGGTTACCGAGGCAGTATCACTAGGAAGTAGATTGCCCCTCTTCCTTCTGAGGAGTGGCTGGTGGGTTTGAACCGCCAGCCTTCTGGTTAGCAGTCAAATGCCTTTAGCCACTATGCTACAAGAGTCCCCAAAAGACTATTTATAACAAAATATTTCCTCACAGGGATGATCAGCTCATTTTTAAATAACTTTTGTTTGGTTTTACTGAAACAAAGTGTATTCATGCAAACTCACACACACACATTACAAGTAGGAATATATTTAAGCCATTAATGGAATAAAGTAGATTTTATTATTAGAAATTGATCATTCATAGTGCCTGAAGCAAGCAAACTTCAAATGTGATGAGAAAGAAAAGAAATTTCCAGTCAATTGGTAAAGCAAGGACAATAAGGAGACTTACAGTGGTGTGGCACTAAATGAGGGTGAACAACAAGTAAATTAGCTACAAGAAAGTCTCAAATGTTGCCATTTTTATGAAAAATTTCACAATTACATAATGTCACATTCTAGAGAGAGAAGACAGATCTAAGGCTAGGTACAACTGATAATTTGATGCTGATCTTATTTTGTATTCTATTCTAAATTATCATAATGAAAGGTACAAAACCTGAAATTAGAAAAAAACAAAAGTTAAGAGTATAATTGACATTTCTCACACTGAAAGAACAGAAGAAAAAAATTCATGTCATAAGGTGCAATATTGAAGAATTCTATGGGCAAAATATTGACCAATGCAGAAAGCATCAAAAGAAGATGGATGGAATACACAGAGTCACTGTGCCAAAATAATTGGTCACTATTCAACCATTTCAGGAGATAGTATATGATCAAGAACCAATGATATTGAAGGAAGAAGTTCAAGCTGCACAGAAGGAATTGGTGAAAACCAAGATCCAAGAATTGACGGAATACCTATTAAGATGTTTTAACAAATGGGTGCATTGCATTGCTGGAGGCACTTACTTGTTTATGCCAAGAAATTTGGAAGACAGCTACCCCACCAACTGAAGATCTATCCCATCAACTGAAGAGATTGATATTTGTGCCCATTCCAAAGAAAGGTGACCCAACAGAATGTGGAAATTATTAAACCATATCATTAATATCACACAAAAATAAAATTTTGCCAAAAATAATCCAAACACAGTTGTAGCAGTATATTGATAGAGAATTTCCAGAAGTTCAAACTGGATTCAGAAGAGAATATAGAATGACGGATATCATTGTTGATGTCAGATGGATCTTGACTGAAAGCAGAGAAAACCAGAATATATACCTGTGTTTCATTGACTATGCAAGGCATGTGACTGTGTGGATCATAACAAATTATAGATACCATTGAGGACAATAGGAATGCAAAAATGCTTGTTCTCATGACTAACCTATACAGACCAAGAGGCAGTCATTTGAACAGAACAAAGGGATATTGCATAGTTTAAAATCAGAAAGCACATGCATCAAGCTTGTATCCTTTCACCATACTTATTCAATCTGTATACAGAGCAAATAATCCAAAAATCTGGACTATATGAATAAGAATACAACATCAAGATTGGGGGAAGACTCATAAACAGCGTATTATATTCAGATGACACAACATTGCTAGCTCAAAAATGAAGAAGAATTGAAGCACTTACAGATGAAGATAAAAGTCTACAGCCTTTGTTATGGATTACATCTCAACACAAAGAATATAAAAATCCTCAAAAATGGACCAATAGGCAGCATGTGGAGAAATGGGGAAAAAATTGAAGTTTTCGAGAAGCTCATATTACATGGATCCACAGTCAATACCCATGGAAGCAACAGTCAAGACATTACATGACATTTTGCACTGGGCAAATCTACTGCAAAAGACTTCTGTGAAGTATTAATGAGCAAAGATGTCACTTTGAAGACTAAAGTGTGCCTTACACAAGCCATGATATTTTCAATAGACCCAAATGCATGTGAAAGTCGAACAATGAATAAGGAATATTTAAGAAGTAACACATTTGAATTATGATATTGGCAAAGAATACTGAAGATACTTTGGACTGCCAGAAGAATGAACAAATCTGTATTGGAAGAAATAGACCCAGAATGTTTCTTAGAAGTGAGAATGGCAGGACTTCTCTCAAGTGTTTTGGTCATACTGCGAGAAGGGACAATTCCCTGGAGAAGGAGATCATGCTTGGGAATGTAGTGGTCTGCAAAAAAGTGAAAGACCATCAATGAAATGGATGGACACAGTGGCTTCAACAATGGACTCGACATAGAAAGGATTGTGAGAGTGGTGCAGGACCATGGGACTGGGCAGTATTTGTTCTGTTGTACATAGGATCTGTGAGTCGAAGCCAACTTAACAGCAGCTAACAATAACAATAGTTTTATAAGGAGTTTTAAAGTGTATTTTTGAAGTTAGATTTTATGGGTTTTTTTTTTTAGGATTTAGACTCAAAAATGAAAGTATTTACATCTGCAATATGGGATCTCTGGTGGTGTAGTGCCTAAAGTACTTGACCACTAACCAGAAGGTTGGTGGTTCAAACCCATCAGCCAGTTCTCAGAAGGAAGATGGGGCAATCTACCTTCATAGTAATACTACTCAGAAACCCAAGGAGGTGTCTCTATGAGTTGGAGACGACTCAATAGCATATAACAACAACAACATATGAACATAATTGAGGTCAAACAAAATTTAGATTTTTTTTTTCTTCCCTGTTCCTTTATTCTGTATCTTAAAGGGTGTGATGCAGCCCAACAGAACTATAATGGAAAATTATGTCAGGTACTCATCTCTCAAAAATTGAAACTGGGAATTTAACAAGACTGTGTTTAATATGCATTTGAAAGAACTTTCCACTTTTATCAAAGTAAAGCAATAAAAATAAAATTTAGAGATCAATATAGAACAAATCCTTTACGTAACAGGTGGGCTTTTTAATATCTAGAAAATTTAAATAATTATCAAAAGTTACACAGTAATTTAGTTTAAGATGCTTCTACTTTTACTGCACAACCTTTGTACATTATTTGCTTTATATGTTTGGCCAGGGTTTATCAAACCATTCAATTATTGATCTCTGAACTTGGACCATTATTTCACTTCTTAATTATCAGTTTCCTCATCTATAAAATGTGCATAGCGATATCAGCTTCACAAAGTCTTTTTGAAGGTTAAAGGACCCAATATATGAAAACATCTACCAAATTAGGCACTCTATGTATGTCTTGTGTGTGTGTTCACTTTATAATCTTTGTAATTTATGATTTTAAAAAATTTTATTATGGCATTAAAATGCTTTTGGGAATGTTGAATTATTTCACAAACTTCCTCTAAAAATGTTAGAATAAAATTACGAATGGTTCTCAAATAAAACAAGGAACACAATAGAAGGAAAAAGACATCTTATATAAACTACAGTTGCCTTTCTGATGGTAAAGACACTAAATATTAAATTTTTCCCAAATATTGTCAACTTAGTACCTTGTCTCATCAAAAATAAAAATTTGTGTTAAATATATAGAAGCTGAAATGAAAAATTGGACTGTATTATATAGCATCCATGCTGAAAATTCTGGCAAGTTAGATAATAAATCTATTTCACTTCAGAAATTGTAGTTAAGTTCAGTGGAGTTGGCTCCAACTCATAGGGACCCAATGTACAACAGAATGAAACACTGCCCAATTCTGTGCTATCCTCATAGCATTTGCTATGCTTGAACTCTTCCTTGAAGCACAGTGTCAATCCATTTTGCTGAGATTCTTCTCCTTTTTCTTTGACTCTCAACTTTACCAAGCATGATCTTCTCTGACGACTCATCTCATCTGATAACATGACCAAAGTAGGTGAGATGAAATCTGGCCATTCTCACTTCTACGGAGCATTCTGGCTGCACTTCCTCCAAGACAGATTTGTTTGTTCTTCTGGTATTTTCAGTATTCTTCACCAACAACACCACAACTCAAAGACATCAATTCTTCTTTGGCCTTCCTTATTCATTGCCCAGCTTTTGAATGTGTATGAGGCCACTGAAAAATACCATAGCTTGGGTAAAGACACATTAGTCTTCAAAGTAACATCTTAACATTTTAAGTCACTTCAAAATGAGTCCTTAACATTTTAAAGAGGTCTTTTTCCAGCAGATTTCCCCAATATAAAATGACATTTGGTTTCTTGACTGCTACTTTCATGCAAGGAGCTCTGGTAGCATAGTGCCTAAGGCATCTGACTGCTAACCAGAAGGCTGGCAGTTCAAACCCACCAACCACTCCTCGGAAGGAAGATGGGGCAATCTACTTTCGTAGTGATACTGCCTCGGAAACCCAAAGAGGGGTTGCTATGAGTCAGGTCTGACTCGACGGCACATAACAACAACAACAACAACTTTCATGCATGTGGATTATGGATCCAAGTAAAATGAAATCTCAGACAACTTCAATCTTTTCTCCATTCATAATGATGTTACCTATGTGTTCTGGTTGTGTAGTGCCTAAGGCATTTGACTGCTAACCAGAATGCTGGCAGTTCAAACTCACCAGCCACTCCTCAGAAGGAAGGTTGAGCAATCTACTTCCATAGTGATACCGCCTGGGACCCAAGGAGGGGTCGCTGAGTCGGATCCAACCCAATGGCAGTGGGTTTGTTTTGGTTTGGTTTTATTTGTTCTGGTTACTTAGTGTCTCTCTAACAGAAGATACCACAAATGGGATACTTAAACAAATAAGAGTTTATTCTCTTACAGTTTGGAGGCTTTAAGTCCAAGTTCAAAGTGCCAGGCTCTAGGGCTGGGTGAAAGCCCCTCAACCTTGGGTTTCAGTTCTGCCTCCTGCTCCTGGTCCACTGAAGCTGGAAGCATTTCTTCACTCAGCTACTGGCTGCTGAGGCTGACAAGCCCTAGGTTGACAAGAAACAAGGCACAGTCCCGATGTTACCAAACCACATGGCAGGCCATTAATTCAAGCCTATTGAAAGTCTGAAGGTTGGCAGAGCATGGCAGGTTGCTGAACAATGACATGGCTACATGCAAGGTTCAAGTGTGCCATAAGAAAGAGACCATCCCCAGAGCTGCCTCTTACACATGGGAAGCAGACCACATCCCTAAATCAGCTACTCAGCTGCTTGTGCTCAATCCCACCATGGAGTTGATTACCAGGCTCATCATGGGGAATAACTACCACCAGCTGGCCAGCCACTCAACCAGGCCCAGCCACGTTGACACACAAATTTAATTACCACGCTATTGATCCTGTTTTGAGGATTTTTATTTTCTTTTTGTTGAGATGTAATCCATACTAAAGACTCTAGTGTTTGATCTTCATCAGTAAGTGCTTCAAGTCTTCTTCACTTTCAGCAAGCAAGGTTGTGTCATCTGTACATCACAGATTATTAATGAGTCTTCCTCTAATCATGAGGCTGCCTTCTCCATATTATCCAACTTCTTGGATTATTTGCTCACCATACAGATTGAATAAGTATAGTGAAATGATACAAGCTTGATACAAGTCCTTTCTGATTTTAAACCACATAATATCCCCTTGTTTTGTTCAAACAACTGCCTCTTAAGCACAATTAAGTGTTGCTGAATTCCAATTGTCCTTAATGTTATCCATAATTTTTTATGATCCACACAGTCAAATGACTTTGCCTAGTCAAAAAAACGTAGGTAAGTATGTTTCCAGTTTTCTCTTCTTTCAGTTAGGACATGTCTGACAACAGCAATGATATCCTTCATTCCACATCATCTTCTGAATCCAGCCTGAATTTCTAGAAGTTTCCTGTCAATGTATTGCTGCAACTATTTTTGAATTTTCTTTAGCAAAATGTTACTTTTGTGTGATGTTATTAATGATATGGTTTAATAATTTCCACATTCTTTTGAATAACCTTTTTTGGGGGGTGGGCACAAATATGTATTTCTTCCAGTCTGTTGGCCAGGTAGCTATCTTTCAAATTTCTTAGCATAAATTAGTAAGCACCTCCAGCACTACCTCATTTGTTGAAACATCTCAATGGGTATTCCATTAATTTCTGGAGCCTTGTTTTTCACCAATTCCTTTAGCATAGCTTGGACTTCTTCCCTCAATAACATTAGTTCTTAATCATATGCCACCCCCTGAAATGGTTGAACTCACTAACATCAAGTTGATTCTGACTCAAAGTGACTCTCTTTGGGTTTCCAAGACATTAAATCTTTGCGGACATAGATTGCCCAGTCTTCCTTTTGTGGAGTGGTTGGTGGGTTTGAACTGCCAACCTTCTGATTAGTGGTCAAATGCCTTATGCACTATGTCATCAGAACTCCTTGAAATGGTTGAAGGTCAACTAAATCTTTCTCATAGAGTTACTCTGTTTTCCTTCCATCTTGTTTTGATGCTTCCCACATTGTTCAATATTTTGCCCGTAAAATGCTTCAATATTGCACCTTGAGGTCTGAATTTTTTCTTAAGTTCTTTCAGCTTAAGAAATGTTCTGTGTGTTCTTCCCTTTTGGTTTTATAACTCCAAGTCTTTTCACATTTCATTATAATACTTTGCTTTTTCTTCTTGAGCTGCCCTTTGAAATCTCTTCAGATCTTTGATTTCATCATTTCTTTCATTTCATCATTTCTTTCATTCACCTTAGATATTCACTGTTCAAGAACAAGTTTCAGACTTTCTTCTGACATCCATTTTGGCCTTTTCTTCCTTTCCTATATTTTTAATGACCTTTTGCATTCTTCATGTATGATATTCTTGATATCATCCCCAAAATTAACTGGTCTATGGTCATTAGTGAAGATCATCATTTGTCTCTCAGTTTGTTGTATTGTGTTTTGTGTCTTGCTGTGAAGCTAGAGGAACATTTAAGTTCATCAGAAACCTGTATATGAGGAACCTGACCACCAAGAGGTAGTCATTAGAACAGAACAAAAGTATACTGCATGCTTTAAAAACAGGAAGTGTGTGTGTATCTTTCACTGTACTCATTCAATCTCTATGCTGAGCTAAAAATCCAAGAAGCTGGACTATCAAAGTGCATTTTCTATTTTATATGCTTATTTCCTATTTTAAACATAGTTTTGAAACCTTGACTAGAAGCTGGTCCATTCCCATTCTTGAAAAACTGATTAAACCTATTCTCCAACCACTTCTCTTATCTGGTTCTTATACTCCTGAGCCACTATGAACCTGTTGTAACAGTCTCAGGGCCAGGTATCCAACAACTAGGGACAGCTTTTGTACTCTCTAAGTCTCAGAAATTTTCAAAATACCCAATTCCAGGAAGCCTATGAAACCTACATAACTCACCCTTCTTGCCATACAGAAGACCTCTCTTACAACTCCAACTTTTGTTCCCTTATCCCCAGGTGCAAGTCATGTGTGCTTCCTTGTCTCTGACAACTGTTAACATACTAAGCCTAGTTACTTTTTGTGGCATCCTTGAATCCTCTTTCCCATATAGCATCTAATTTACTTCCTATTAATTTGTTATAAGGGAAGGGATAATGGGAAGAAAAAAGAGAGAGAACTAGAGTTTTTACTCCACAATCTTCTCTCTGTGTGGTAACAAAGGATGAGACAACCTGTCCACAAAGTCCTCGCCCCACAATAACTATTTCCAGTTCTTTCCCTTCAGGACTATTCCTGTGGTTTCTTATACTTGCAAGAAAAAAAATCCCTTTATTAATGCTAATGACCCAATTGGAGTCCTATTTCCTGCCAGAACTCTAAGTGATGGACTCTTCTTTCTTATTGTCTAGAAGATTATTTACATGTTACTCAAATTTATTTGTATGTATAATTTAATTAGCTCTGACTGTTTCATAGATTTTTACAGACATTTAAACCATAGAATTCTTCCATATTCCCACTTTGAGACATTTAGGTAGTTTTCTTTTTTATTATTCATAAATGATTTGATTATGGACATATTTATGCCTAAAGCTTGTACTTAGACTTCTTTCCTTAGACTTAATTCTCAAATTAAAATCACTAGGGAAAAAGAGTATGAATAATTTAAAGACATTTGGCTCATATTGCCAAATTGCTTTAAGTATTGTGTTAATTTAGACTTTCTACAAATGGTATTAGAATATTGTTTTTCTAAGAGCATTGATAGTTTTAAACATTATATTTAACAGCAACAGATTTTATAGAACTCTCACTGTAACTATTGTAATTATAATAAAAATATAGCATTCATATATCACCCTGTGTCATTTATAAATTATTTATTTAGTTTCCTCAGGTACATAAATAAATGAGTTTCTTGAAGGCACATGTGTATAATAAACAATCCCTTTCTAATAAAGGGGATGTGAGCACACTTCTTGAGTAACCATGTAAGGGTAGGATATATCTTACACATGTGATGCTATCAAAACAACAAAAAATGAGAAAGCACTTTGAGAAGGTAAATATCCAAATCAGATAGACAGTCCCAGGATTGACTACCATATATTTGAAGGATTAGAAAGGATGGTCAAGAAGAAACTGGGTAAACAGTACAAATGCCATATCTAGACACTGAAAGGGAGGTTAGGATAGAAAAAAGGCCAGTATAAAACCAAATATGTAAGAAAATCCTGAGAGTGGAGAGTGGCTGTTAGTCAGCCAATGAGTAAATGAAGAAAAAATAAGATTAAGTGACTTGAGATGAAAAGCTGGAGTGATTTCTGAACTGTGGCAGGGATATTAGCAGTAGTTTGCTAGCTATTAAAAAGTTAATATTTATAAAAGTTTAGAAGAATACCAGAAAAACCAAACTCACTGCTGTCAAGTCAGATCCGACTCATAGTGACCCATCCTTGGATTTCTGGAACGGTATCACTATGGAAGTAGATTGCCCATCCTACGCCACCATAGCTGGTACATATTAAGCAATATATAAGTTTTGTTTAATAAATAAATAAAAATGGATTATTTCATGAATGCCAGCTGCATATAAGGGGCCAAAATAATATAAAGTGAGTGTAACTTGTCTTGTAATGCTTCATACTCAAAATGTAATATGTATTTGGGTACTATTAGTTGATTTATGGGAGCTGGTGTCATAGTGCCTAAGGCACTTGACTGCTAACCAGAAGGGTGGCAGTTCAAATCCACCAGCCACTCCTTGGAAGGAAGGTTGGGCAATCTACTTCCATAGTGATACCACCTCAGAAACCCAAAGAGTGGTCGCTATGAGTCAGGTCCTACTCATCAGTACATAACAACAACAACAGTTGACTTATTATTTTAACTATTCAACAGATACATGTTCAATATCTAATATGTTGCAAGATCGTTCTAGTCTTCATCGATGCAGCAGTAGTAAAATACATAACACTCTTAGGGAGAGAGAGGGATAATAAAAGAAGCAAAAATAAATATATAACAAACTAACCAATAGATTTAAATTCTACAAAAAATAAAAATAAAATAGGCTAAAGGATTATAACATAACTGAGAATGATGTCTTTAGATAGAGTTGTCAAGAAAGTCTTTATGATGAGGTGATATTTCAAAAGAGATCTTATGTAAATGAGGGAGTGAATGATACAAATTTGAGAACATTTTATTCTAGGAAGATTGAACAGTATTTATAAAGGCCCTAATTCAGGCCTGAGTGACTGATGTTCAGTGAGTAAAGGAAGAGACAGAACTTAAGTTAAGAAAGGTAGACAAATCCTACTACCCTGGGATTATGACAAAGATTTGTACATTATTTTAGGTATGACAGGAAGTCATTGAAGAAATTTGAGCTGATAGCTGATAAAATTTGATACATATTTTCAAAGGCTCATGGAGTGTAGACCATTGGCTAGTAAGAGTGGAAAATGATGATTTATATGCAATTTCAGTGGAAACTTGAACTAGGGTGTTATGGTAACTGATGAGAAATAGCCAGTGTCAGGATATAATTGATAGAGTGAATACAATTTGCTGATTGACTGGTTATAGATTATGAAAGAAAGAAAGGAAATGATAATAAATTCAATAGTTAGAATGAATAATTTGGTGAATGGAGGGGAATTTACCAAGAAAATGTAATGGGATGTGTCATTCTGGACTTCATCTGGATATAAAATATATAATTGTGGAATTGATCAGCACATAGATTTATTAAACTCAATGGTTTAGATGAGCTCTCTTAGGGAGTAAGCATAGCTATAGTGGAACAGAAGATTCAGGACTGACACTGGAGTACTCTAACATTTAGACCTGGAGAAGAGGTGGAGCAGCCAGTGAAGGAATATGAGAAGAAGGCTAGTGCAGTAGAAGAAAAGGCAGGAGAAAGTAGTGTCCCAGCAGCCAAACCAAGGAAAGACTGATCAACTGTGTCATATATGCTACTAAGAAGTCAATGAAAAATGATGATACTAGCAAAGTGGTGATCTTAGCTTAGACCAGAGTGATTTCAAAGCAATAGTAGCTCCTATTCAAGGATGACATGCAATTTGTGAAGGGTTTCAAAAGAATGGTAGGTATGGAGATTCAAAGTTGATCAGGTTGTCAAGGAAAAGCATATAATATTGTACAAAAAGTTTAAGAATATTGTTTTGGTTGACAAAAGGGCTTCTGTGATCAAAGTTGTTGAATAAATCTCGTCTTGAGCAAAGACAGAAGGAAACAGATAATAAAACCAAAGATCAAGGGATGAAAAAAACAAAGAAAAAGTGGAAAACAGAACAAACAAATCTGAAGACTAAAATACAGAATCTGATGCTCAAGACAAAAATTAGCCACAACATAATAGAGATAACTTTGAAAAAAAGTAGAGACAAGCACAAGACCACCATGGAAAAAGAAAATATCTACAGAATAAAAAAAAAAAAAAAACCTGGACTGCCATCTAGTAGACTTTGACTCAGCAACCCTCACTGGGTTTCCAAGGCAGCAAATCATTTTGGAAGTAGATTGCTCCATCTTCCTTCCACGGAGTGGCTGGTGAATTTGAATGGCCAGCTTTCTGGTTCACAGTTCATTGCATTAGGCACTGCACTACTGGAGTGACCTATACAAGAAAGAGACACTACAAAATCTCAGGAGGCTATTTCACTTCATAACTAGGGTGATATACCCAGAATATAAAGAACATTTGAAAAGTTTATAATGTTTTCTATTTGAAATACTTACTGGTAAAAATTAAAAAAAAAAAAATTGTAAACATAGCTTTTACTATTTAAGACTTACTTTGAGAAAGTTTTTGCTTGTTTTATCTTTATTTAAGATTATTTAAGCATTATTTTTAATTATTATTGTGCAGGGTTAACACTTAATATTGCAAATGTAGGAGAAATTCATATGTTGTTGTTGTTGTTATGTTCTGTCATGTCATCTCCGACTCATAATGACCTTAGCATACAGAATGAAACACTCATTGGTCCTGTGCTAGCCTCACGATCCCTACTATATCTGAGCGCATTGCTGCAGCCACAGTGTCAATCCATTTTGTTAAGGCCCTTCCCCTCTTTCGTTAACCCTTCACTTCACCAAGCATGACATCTTTCTCCAGAGAATGGTCCCTATTGACAACATGACCAAAGTAGGTGAGACAAATCTGGCCATTCTTGCTTCTAAGGAGATTCCACCTGTGCTTCATCCAGGACAGATTTGTGAGTTCTTTTAGCAGTCCATGGTACTTTCAGCATTCTTCACCAATACCACAACTCAAAAGCATCAACTCTTCTTTGGTCTTACTTATTCATTGTCTGACTCTCTCATGCATACGGGGCAATTGAAAACACCATGGCTTGGGTTAGGCATATGTTAGTCTTCAAGGATATATCTTTGGTCTTCAACACTTGAAAGAGGCCTTTTGCGACAGATTTGTCCAATGCAATATGTCTTTTGATATCTTGACTGCTGCTTCCATTGTCATTGCTTATGGAACCAAATAATATGAGGTAATTTGAGGTATTTGACAACTTCAATCTTTTCTCCATCTATCATGATCCTGCTTATTGGTCCAGTTGTGAGAATTTTTGTTTTCTTCATATTGAGGTGTAATCCATACTGCAAACTGTAGTCTTTAATCTTCATCAGTAAGTGCTCCAAGTCATCCTCACTTTCAGCAAGTAAAGCTGTCATCTGCATATCTCAGGTTATTAATGAGCCTTCCCCCAATCTTGATGCCACAGTCTCTTCATATAGTCCAGTTTCTTGGATTATTTGCTCAGCATATGACTGAATAAGTATGGTGTAAGGATAGATCCCTGACACACTCCCTTCCTGATTTTAAGCCATACAGTAACCCCTTGTTCTGTTCAGACAACAACCTCCTGATCTATGTACAGTTTCCTCATGAGTACTGTTAAGTCTTCTGGTGTTCCCATTCTTCTCAGTGTTATCTACAATTTCATATGCAAAACACAATAGAAAATCTATGCATAGTTAATAAAACACAAGTAAACATCTTTGTGATATTCTTTGCTTTGAGCCAAGATCCATTTGACATCAGCTATGATATCCTTTGCTTCACATCTCCTTCTGAATCCAGCTTGCATTTCTGGAAGTTCTCTGTCAATTCATTTAGAACATGTTAAACTGCTTTTCCAGACATTATGGTTGTGGCAGATTTTTA
>NW_006921855.1:5017313-5018672 GCF_000298275.1 Orycteropus afer afer
TCACGACAAACTGACTGACAAGTAGTGGAACCCAAAGGGATACATTATGTAAATTCAAACAAAGAAGAATCTGAAGTTAAAACATTCTCATGGTGCATATTAGATTTTAAAGTACAAGTATATAATAGAACAAAATAATGAATCAAGTTATGATTTAAATCTGTAATTTAAAACATTAATGTAGCATAGTTATGAAACCAGGGAGCTCTGGTAGCGTAGTGCCTAAGGCACTTGACTGCTAATCAGAAGGCTGGAGATTCAAACCCACCAGCCACTCCTCGGAAGGAAAATGGGACAATCTACTTCCGTGGTGATACGGTCTTGGCAACCCAAGGAGGGGTTGCTATGAGTCAAGTCCGACTCGATGGCACATGACAACAATAAGTTATGAAACTAAGGTACTTGATTTGCAGAAAGTAAGTACAAGACATTTTCAATTGGAATGCTCAATATTTGTCTCCATCCTAGTTGGTAGTCAAAAATAAAGAACAAGAACTATTTTGAACAATGAATGAAAAGACTGAATTCATAGTAGCTCATTTTATTTTTCATTCCTCAGACATAAGTTTTTGTTTTTAATATAATAAGACTGTACAAACAGTTATAAACTGGCCTTGTATTATGCTTTAAAGTTCATAATAAAAAAGCTACTTGTAGACTGGCATGTAAAAACCATGAAATATAAATTATGCTATTTAGTCAAATACATAACTGTAGAAAATAATAGGTTTAAGTATTTGAAGTTTAAAAAGAAGTAATATAAAGGAACTAAGGGGTAACTTCAAAAGAGTTATAAAGGAATTATCAAAACATCCAGAGAATTGATAACATAAAAGTAGAAATGAAAGAATTAAGATCAAAAGAAGCATATAAAATATGGTATTTTTTTTAAAAAACAAACAGTAATGAAATAAAAATAGTTAAATCTTTGTCAAATATAATGAGAAAAAAAAGATAGATGCATTGAGTATGAGAGAGGCTATAGCATAAATTTAGAGTTATTTATATCACAAAAAATCAAATGGAGATGAAATTTGAAATAATTAATGGAAAAGATGGATATCACAAAAAATGGAAATCATAAAAATATCTCCCAAAAAGAATAGAATTTATGTAATATTTAAAACTTAAAAATGTGTTTATAAGAATGTTGTTGTAGTTGTTATGTGCCGTCGAGTCGGACCCGACTCATGGCAACCCCTCCTTGGGTTTCCGAGGCAGTATCATACGGAAGTAGATTGCCCAACCTTCCTTCTGAGGAGTGGCTGGTGGGTTTTAGCCGCCGGCCTTCTAACTAAATTTCTGGTCCAGATTGTTTCTATGTAATTTTATTTATAGTTCAATAATTTGACCAGGAAA
>NW_006921855.1:5019482-5020904 GCF_000298275.1 Orycteropus afer afer
TTGTCTCTATGGACTGTGTTAAGCCAAATCACTTAATGTCCCCTGAAGCTATAGTTCTGAGCCTGCAGGTTCAGTGATTCATTCCCCCAAGGTATTTGGTTATGGCTAATAAATTTTCATAAATTTGCCCTATATACTCTGGTATAAAAGTCACTGCCATCAAGTTGATTCTGATTCATAGCAACCCCCACTGGGTTTCTGAGTTGGTAAATCTTTATGGAAGTAGATTGCCCCATCATCCTTTCATGGAGCAGCTGGAGGGTTTGCACCACCAACCTTCTAGTTAGCAGTCAAATGCCTTAGACACTACACCACTAGAGCTCTGTATACACTGCTCTCTACATGGATATATTTGCATCACATATAAATACATATGCAGAAGCACCCTCTGTCAAACTATATATATTAATGGGTGTAGTCTCGTTCTTCTTCCCACACTTGTTCAGCTTGTATATCTGCATATCCATTCAAGGAGGGGTCGCTAGGAGTCAGGGCCAACTCAATGGCAAATAACAAAAACAACAACAACAATGGCTAAAGACTGTGGACATTTCTTCATGTGTTTGTTGGTCACATGAATGTCTTTTTTTGGTGAAGTGTCTGAACTATAAAGATCATCAAAGAAAAAATAGGGGCTAATTTAGGGACCCCAGTACATGGCATAAATACACTATTAAACATAAGTAAGCACACACAAATAGCAGAAGATAAATTAGATGACTGGGACCTCCTAGATATTAAACAATTATACACATCAAAAGACTTCTTCAAAAGAGTAAAAAGAAAATCTATAGATTTGGGGAAAAAAAATTGGAAATGACATATTGACCAAGAGACTACTCTCTAAAATTTAGAGAAAACTTCAACAACTTTGCAACAAAAAGACAAAAAATCCAAATAAAAAATGGGCAGAGGGACATTTGTAATTCTTGTAATGAGCAGCAGTTGCATGTCTGATGTATCATCTTAAAGTACACTCAATAAGTGTTACATTTTTTCTGCTTATTTTAATCTTTGCCATTGCTTTCAATCTTTATCTAATGTCAGTAACTATAATCAATTTTTTAATTCTGTAACAATTTTGTTTAGGAATATCACATGGATAAGGATACAATGATAGAAATCAAGAACAAGGATGCAAAATACAGTGTCACATTTCCTATTAATATTTAAATGAATGTCTTAGCCACTTGATCCACAATGAATTGAAAGGAATATATAACATCATAATCTTTAGAGTGTATATTTTTGTCTATATAGAAAATTTAAGAGAACACGCATATCACACTAATAAGAAATACTGCTCTACAGGAGCTCTGGTAGCATAGTGCCTAAGGCACTTAACTGCTAACCAGAAGGCTGGCGGTTCAAACCCACCAGCCACTCCTCGGAAGGAAGGTTGGGCAATCCTACTTCCGTAGT
>NW_006921855.1:5021334-5024991 GCF_000298275.1 Orycteropus afer afer
AGAGAAAATATACTATTCATGCAAGTAAAATAAAGATATTCTTAGAAATAATTCCTTGAATATATAAAAACTTTTTATGGTCAAACTTCTAAAGCATTATTGATGTTAAGAAATAAGGCATATAAATAAATGGACAAATCATTTATCATCTATAAGATTTAAAAATTTTGAAAATATTTATTGTTGGTAAAGGTAAGGAGAAATGGAAACTCAAGCAGTGAAGGTGGAAATGTAAATTGATAGAGATTCTTTAGAAAATGATTTGGTAATTCTTCATAAAATTTAGATACTCAATTTTCAGTAAAACTTAAGTTAACCTATGCCCCATGATTTTGTTTCTGTTCAAGTACACTGGAGAAAGTCCAGTACATGAGCCCAATGAGATTAGAACAAGAACAAAAATTCACTCAGCAGCTCAGAGAAACAATTGGAATGCTTATAAATAGAAAGATGGCTAATTTGTCAGTAGCAAAATTACATAATGAAATACTCCACAGTTATTAAAATTGCTAGCATTGAGTTATTTAATCAATTTGGTAAAATACAACATATTGAATAAAATACAAATAGCAAATGATATATACAATAGAGCAACATTAATAAAAAAATTAAAAAAAATGTTTTATAAATATCTTCATACATGGAAAAAATTATAAACATGAAACCCAAAAATGTTAAACATCAATTTCAAGATGTTTAGCTAAAGAGCATGGAGAGTAGGTGGGTGTGGTGCAGAGTGATGCACAGGAGAATGTCTTCTCAACTCTGTCCCTAATATTTGTTTCTCAGAAAACTGGGTCTTAAGCTAATATGGCAAAACATTAAGATTTAATAAAGCTTGGAACTTCACAAGTAGTACTTTCTAGTAACTTTTTCTCCATTTGGAATATTTCATAATTAATATTAAAATAAAACAGCAGCACAGAACAGAAATGAACTAACATGAAAGAACTTATGGAATATACCCACTGCCCTTGAGTAGATTCCATCATAGTTACCCCCATTGGGTTTCCAAGGCAGTAAACCCTTACGAAAGTAGATTGCCCAGGCTTGATATCTTGATAATATCCCAGTTGAATTTAGAGACCATCTAAAGGATAGATTTGATGCCCTGAACACCAATGGCTGCAGACCAGACAAGTTATGAGATTACATCAAGAGCATCATAGATGAAGAAAGCAAAAGATCATTAAAAAGACAAGAAAGGAAGAAAACACCACAATGGATGTCAGAAGAGACTCTGAAACTTGTTCTTTTTTTGGGGGGGTGGGTAGTACATTATGCCAATTGAGCTTAATGTTCCTTAATGTGGCCAAGGTCCTGAGCCCACAGGTCCAACAACTCACTCCATCAGGGTGGTTGACTGTGTGTAAGAAGTTATCATAACTTTGCCCCCTGTTAGTTCTAGTTATGTGGATATTTTTGTACATCTTATCATTAGTAACATGTACTACACACAATGTGAAACATGCTCTTGCACTCAGAGTAGCTAAAGCAAATGGAAGAAATGCTAATATAAAAGATTTCAACAGATTTCAAAGCACAGGCCAAGAAGACAAAGTAAAGTATTATAATGAATTGTGTAAAGACTAGTGTTAGAAAACCAAAAGGGAGAAACATATCAGGCAATTCTCAAGCTGAAAGAAGTGAAGAAAAATATTCAAACCTTGAATTCCAATATTGAAGGATTCTGTAGGCAAAACATTGAATGATACACAAAACAGCAAAAGAAAATGGAAGGAATACACAGTCACTGTATCAAAAAGAACTGGTCTATGTCCAACTATTGAAGGATGTAGCATAAGATCAGGAAGCAATGATATTGAAAGAAAAGTTTCAAGCTGCACTGAAGGAATTGGTGAAAACAAGGAATTGACTGAATAGCCATTGAGATATTTCAACAAATGTTTCAGTGCGGGAGGCACTTACTCATTTATGGCACGGAATATGGAAGAAAGCTACCTGGTCAATGGACTGGAAGAGATCTATATTTGTGCCCATACCAAAGAAAGGTGATGCAGCAGAATGTGGAAATTAGCAAACAATATCATTAATATCATATACAAGTAAAATTTTACTGAAGATAATTAAAAAATGATTGCAGCAGCATACTGAAAGGGAATTTACAGAAATGAAAGCTGGATTCAGAATAGGACATGCAATGAGGGATATATTTGCTGATGTCAGATGGATCTTGGCTCAAAGCAAAGAACACCAGAACGATGTCTATCTGTGTTTATTGACTATGCAAAAGCATTTGATTGAATGGAACATAACAAGTTATTGATAATATTGCAAATAATGGGAATTCCATAACAAGTAATTGTTCTCATGAGGAACCTTTCCACAGATCAAGAGGCTGTCATTTGGATAGAACAAGGGAATACTGCATGGTTTAAAATCAGGAAAGGTGTACATCAGGGTTGTATTCTTTCATCATATTTATTCAATCTCTATGTTGAGCAAATAACTTGAGAAACTGGACTATATGAAGAAGAATATGACATCAAGATTGGAGGAAGGTTAATATCTCACAAAGAGGTAACAGTACAGCCACACCAGTGCTACCTGGATACTTTATTCTTCTCTACCTCTGCACCTGATCCATCTTTCATCTCTCAGGACCTGCTTTGATCCCACCTCTTACGTTAAACCCTCCTCAGTACTCTCCATTAGAGGAAGAAATGTCATTATTTTGGTTCCCATTGAACTATGCAGGTACCTTTACTTATTCTGTTGACATGAGATTACTTGATAGCATGTTGTCATCTTCCAGACTCAAAGTCTATTGATTTCTCCCTGCATACCTTCAGCACCTAAAAAATAAAACAAACCAAAACTGACATCGAGTTGATTCCAACTTAAACTGAGCCTATAGAACAGAGTAGAAATGTTTTGTAGGGTTTCCAAGGCTGTAACTCTTTAGGGAAGCAGACTGCCTCAACCTTCTCCTGGAAAGCAGCTGGTGGGTCCAAACAACCTATATTTTGGTTAGCAGCTGAATGCCTTAACCATTGCAACACCAGAGACGCTTCTTCAGCATTTAGTGCACATAAACTTTATAGATCCTTGCAGAATAAGCCACACATCTGTTGTCCTTTCACAACTATGCCAAGTTATAGAAAATTAATTTTACAGGGTTCTGCATGCACAAATGCAGAATTCTGCTGTGTTTACCTTTTTGATTCTCTGCTATAAAAATATCTCATTAGTTGCCTCTAGAATTCTAAAAAAAATTGTATATCTTCAGACTGATTTTCAGGAGGTAAAATCATATAATAAATGGTAAAATCATAAAACAAATAATATGTGTAAGAATGTACTTAACATTTAAATGAAATTCCTTCCATGTAAGTTATTTTTGTATTTTCTTCTTTTGATTTGTTTCTCTGAGTAACTTTGCATGTATATGTTTGTTTTGATGATGGAAGAGAAAACCTGATGCATTGCAGGTATATGTGTTAGAATGCCCCAAAATATAAAAATGTTTAGCATTCTTTGTCATAATTACCTGTTTATCTTCCCCTCTGTTCTTTAAACTCCATATGTTTATGGACCATATTAGTATTACAGACTGTTTTATCCTTTATGTATATAGCACAATACCTGACAAATAATAGACCTCAATAAATATTTGTCAATGAAAAAAAAAAAAAA
>NW_006921855.1:5026671-5027699 GCF_000298275.1 Orycteropus afer afer
TTCTTCTGCAGAATCACTATAAGATTTGAACTGACAACCTTTAGGTTAGTAGTTGTGTGCAAACCACTTGTGAGATTTTAAAATCTTGCTAATCAACATTTATGTAGATAAAATATGGACGCCTAAATCTGTAATTTCAAAAATTCACATTAATAGGCTAAAGGGAGGATTATAAACAGTCAAGAATGACATACCAACTATGCTGAAGACAAGTATCTTTTCCTCTGTGTGTGTTCTACAAAATAGAGAGATGATTTTCAGGACACTTGGGGTTCTAATGTTCTTTGTTCTTATTTAGAATGGCATAATAAAAATATGAATAGAATAGGTGGTACAGTATGCTTGTGATAAAATGGTTGAAAATTATATAAAAATAATCTTTAGAGCTTATTATTTATGGCCCCTAAATTATACTGGAAAAAAAGCTCAATTTAACATGAAGTTCTATCAAGATACTTTCTTCATAAATGGCCACACTTGGCCCCATGCGCTATGTATTCTGTGCATGGGTAATTGGTTGAAGCCCAAGATAAACCCAAGTCAACTGAATCCCCTGAATGTGAAACAAATGGAGATTTTCATAAACAAAAGAGAAACACAGAAGTAGTGAGGCACTAGGAAAGTATGTTGTTGTTGTTGTTAGGTGCCATCGAGTCGTTTCCAACTCATAGCAACCCCATGCACAGCAGAACACAACACTGCTCAATCCCATGCCAGCTCCACGATCCCTGCTATCCTTGAGCCCATCATGACAGCCACTGTGTCAATCCATCTCTTTGAAGGCCTCCCCCTCTTTTGTCAACCCTATACCCTACCAAGCATGACATCCTTCTCCAAGGAATGGTCCCTTCTGACAACATGACAGAAATAGGTGAGACGAAGTCTGGCCATTCTCGCTTCCAAGGAACAATTTGGGTGCACTTCCTCCTGGACAGATTTGCACTTCCTCCAGGACAGATCTATTAGTTCTTTTAGCAGTCCATGGTACTTTCAGCATTCCTTGCCAACACCACAACTCAAAAGCATCA
>NW_006921855.1:5030389-5034729 GCF_000298275.1 Orycteropus afer afer
ATAAGAGAGAGTACAGTGAACTAATGCATTAAGAATTAGTTAATTACAGGAATAAGAACATGAGTCAGGTAGAGAGAAGCAGTGAAGCTCTAAGCTATTTTGCATAGGAATAGCAAGGAAGGATAGTCATTGTTAAAATGCCAAAAGATAAAATTGTCATTTTACTTATAGTTAAGATATAAAATGGCAAAAAGGGTCATTTTGTAGAGAAAGAGATGGAGACCAAGTTATGAGGAAAACTGATAGTGACAAAGAAAGAGAAATCAAATTTACTGATAGGTAGCATTCTGAGAGTCAGTAGAAAAATGAGCTGAATTGTATGACACAGGGGGCTTTATGTTATAAATGGAATTGTTCTCCCAACAAATATGTGTTGGAATTCTAACCCCTATATTTGTGGATGCAATCTTGCTTGGGAATAGGATTTTCTTTATTAGGTCACCGAGGCCATCACAGTGTAGAATGTGTCCTAAGAAAGCAGATTAGGCACAAGAAAGCACAAACAGAAGAAGATAGATGAAAAGTAAACATCTTCAAGGAATTTAGAAAATCCAGGGCTTCAGATGCTGGAGGCAAGGATCTTTCCCCAGAGCCAAAAGAGAGAGTGCCCTGAATTCAGACTTCTGGCCTCCTAAACTGTTATAAAATAACTTTCTGTTCTTTAAAGTCATTCATTTGTGGTATTTCTGCTTCACCAGCACTAGATAACTAAGACATTATGCCAGATTTTTGTTTAACTTTTAGTATTTGTTTTGTACAACGAAATTTGTTTTCTATCACAGCCCTATTCCTGTAGGAAGGGAGGTGTGACACATTTAGCAGCATTCAACAAATTACTTAGTAAAATCAAATGGATTCATTTCAAAAGAAAATTGCTTACTGGGAGTGTACTCACTGAAAGGAACTGAACTTTTAGTTGAAATGGCCTCTTCGTTTTGGCAGAAATTCATCCCTTTTCTATTACAGTCCATTAGTGCTAGACTAAAATTCTCAAAGGTACCCAAATTATGCATTTTAAATTAATTATTTAATTAGAATAGTTTAGGTTCCCCATCATTCCTATCAGCAAGGGGCTGGGAACGTGGTCAATAGGAGACTTTATCAATCAACCAAGAAAATTAAGTGCAGAAACATTTCTCAGAATTATGGTATAAGGACATTTAATCAATAAAACAAACTTTATGTTCCTTTAATTTAGAGGAAAGTAATATAAGATAAAGTCTTATGGAGTGCTTAAAATTATAAATTGATCTCTTTCCCAAAGCTAACCCTTAAGAAATAATTATATTATCTAGAATTTACTTTTCTTTTTTGACAAAAACAATTGTCAAGGACATTAGCACCCACTAAATATTTTTGTTGTTTACAAATAGCTTGTGGTGTTTAAATACATCTGGTGTGTAGATCTGAGACTTTCTTAATATATCTTTTCAATAACACTGCAGACATTACTGAATCTTTAAGTCTCTCTTTTCCCTAAATTCTGTCTCAGGGAGCTGATTTTCCAAGGAAGAATTCACACACTAATTGAAGCTAAGCTGGGCTTCTGTTGTTGAATGATAATTATGCCTAGAGTTGAAGCATGGGAAGAAAAACAGTATCTGAATTACTGAGTACAATGCATCATCAAGGAGGACAATTAGGAAGAAGTTAAAAATAGGATGTTTGTTTTTCTCATAAACCTCAGACTTAGAAGTGTTCTGGTTTGCTACAACAAAGAGAAGTCCCTGATTAATTATGAATCCTATTATTGTTGTTGGGAGCTCTGGTAGCATAGTGCCTAAGGCACTTGACTGCTAACCAGAAGGCTGGCGGTTCAAACCCAGCAGCCACTTCTCAGGAGGAAGTTTGGGCAATCTACTTCTGTAGTGATACTGCCTTGGAAACAAGGAGGGGTCACTCTGAGTCGAGTCTGACTCAACAGCAAATAACAACAACAACAACAACAACAATTATTGTTGTTAATTGCCATTGAGTTGACTCTAGCTCACAGCAACTACACATACAACAGAACAAAACATTGCCCATTTTATGATCATTGGTATGCTTGGATCCACTGCTGCAGCCACTGTATGTTTTCAGTGTCTCCAATCCGGGGGGCTCATTTCTTAGCAATACATGATGCCAAAGGGGCAGTGAGACACAATCATCTGACCTCCTCTAACCACACAAGAGGAAGACAGAATCATCATCAATAGTCCAAGGCCTATTCCAGTTAGGTCAGACATGCTGCCTCCCTTCAGCCCTTTCTCCAACCTTTCCTCCTGCAGCACCTACCACCTCTCTGCTGGGTTTGATAATTTGCTGCAGTGGCTACACAGAAGCCATAGATTATGGAGTTTAATAGGAAAGCACCAGGCTACAATTCAAGTTCAGGAACAACGCACAGTCTCTCAGCCCACCATCTCTCAGCCAACAGTCTCTAACAGTCTCTCTCCCAGCAGTGCACATCTCTCGGTGTCTCTCTCAGAAATGCATGTCTCTTGTATCTCTTTCCCAGCAGCACATGTCTCTCAGGAGCAAGTGTCTCTCAGGAGTGTGTTTCTCTCAGCAGCACGTCCTCATCAGCCAGCAGTCAGAGAGACTTCTGTCTCTATGAGGTCTCCTTTTGAGCCTGGTAGAGTGGCCAAACTAGCCAATTATAACACCAGAATTCTAAGCACCTGAGAGACAGCAAACTTCACAGAACATTGCTTTGTGCCACTCTCTACAGAAATACCCCAGGTGGATAATTTTAATGATCAGGAGCTCTTCAGTTGCTCACAGCAAATTCCACCACAGAGTTTACAAAGACCTATGGCTAGAAAAGCCATACCAGGTAATTTACTACACTGCTATAGGGTAATATTCATAGAATTTTCATTGGCTAATTTTTGGAAGTACATTGCCAGACTTTTCTTCTTGTCTTTCTATGACTTATGCATTTGAAATATCAGTGGTAAAACTTCCAGCATCATAGCAATATACAACCCACTACTGTATGACAAACTGACAGATAGGTGGTGGATTGCTCCTCTACTGCCATGTAGAGTAAAGATTTCTCATCAATACTATATACCCAAATTATCTGTCTCATTTGTAATTTTCCAAATAAAATAAATATATAGATAATATCAAAACTTGATAAAGCTCAAAACCAAAAAAAAAAAAAAAAGAATCAACTGCCATTGTGTCATCAAGTTGATTCCAACTCATAGAGATCCTATAGTGACCCTATAGGACAGAGTAGAACTGTCCTATAGGGTTTCCAAGGCTATAAATCTTCCCAGAAGCAGACTGGCTCTGTTAAAGGAAAGCAAAGTCCTTATCCCCTGTCACAAAGAGCCAATAATCACAACAGATTGAAAAGAGAAAGCAAAAGGTTTATTGAGTATCGATACCCAAGGAGACAGTGAAAATTGTTTTTCTAAAATGTCTGTCTCCTCAAGCTGGGGAATGGTTAGGGCTTTTAAAGGGAAACGGGCTGAGAGGGGGATAGATCTGAGGAATGCTGATAATGTTTTCTTCTCATTACAGTATGAGTTGTAGTTGTCTTACGATCTCTCAGCCCTTCTTCTGGTCAGTGATAAAGAAACCATCCATGGTCCTTCAGTTTCCTGACACCTGTCTGGAGAGGTTAATTCTGCAAAGGGGGAGACTATGGGCATGGGCATCTGCAGGCATCTTGGTCTGTGGGGGATATCTCTGCTTTCTACTTTATCCTGGTTGCTCCAGGGCTCGATGTCTCTGTTCTCAGGGTCCCCTTGTTATGGGCTGCAGTTCTCAGCTACAACTAATTGGGAGAATGAATTATGCTTCAAATGACACATAATTGGGAATAGTAAATCTAAAGAACTCAGCATCCATAGACAAAGGCTGGCTATACTACCTACCTGAAAGAAAATGATAAATAAGGGAAATTAAAGTAAGTTAGTCACTAAGACTAAAGTCTACTTTAATCATGCCTGTTAACATATGAAGGTTTTGCAGTTTTCAGTCAATGGCTCCTTCTGCCTTCCATTTCAGCATTCTTCACCTCACCTTTTTCCCCTGGAGCAGCTAGTGAGCTTGATTAGCAGCTGAAGGTTTTAATGACTGTGCTACCAGAGCTCTTTGATAAAGAACAGGAGTGTGGAAAGTCTTCCACAGAGACAGTACCTCTACTGAAGTAGATTGCCCAATCTTCCTTCCAAGGAATGTGGCTAGTAGGTTTGAATGGCCAGCCTTCAGGTTAGCAGCCAAATGCCTTAGACACTACACCACCAGACCTCCTAAATAAAGTATAGCTTCTATAATGAAATTTAAAATAATTTAATCTGATTTGATAAGCTCCTACTTTATATCTTTTTTTTTTTTTTTTT
>NW_006921855.1:5035244-5036321 GCF_000298275.1 Orycteropus afer afer
AAAAAAAAAAAAAAGAAAAAAACTCACTGCAGTTGGGTTGATTCCAACTCATAGCGACCCTTCCTTGGGTTTCTGAGGCAATATCTCTACTGAAGTGGATAGTCCAGTCTTCTTTCCGAGGAGTGCCTGGTAGGTTTAAACTGCCAGCCTTCTGGTTAGCACTCAAATACCTTAGACACTGTGCCACCAGAGCTTCCTTGTAGCTGTTAAGCACATGGAAATAGACAATTCTTAAATATCTCATCTGTCTTACAGAAGAAATTATAAGTTACCAACTAAAAATCGTCTTTTCATGTGAGGTTCTTATTTTCATGCTGAGTGCCTTAGAGTTTTGCAGGTTAATTATAAATCCACACAATAAAATAATAATAAAAATAGTCCATAATGGGACTTACATGTCATTTTGTGTTCATCTATATTTTTATGTCCTTTCTAGAAACAAATATTCAATGAGTATATGGATGAATAAAATAGATGAATAGAAAATTTCCACTGTGTGTTATGTGAAGATCTGGACACAGTGAATGAATAATTCACCCAAAGTTTCTCCTAATTTGATTTAATTATTTTCAGTTACTGGGATAAGCACTTTACAACTTTTGATTAACGTAAATTAGACTTTTTGAAAGTTGCAAAATGGTTCGTAACAAATGACATTTTCTTGTAGTTTTGTTTATGCTGCAAGAACAGCACTAATTGTTTCTTCTCTTGTTCCAAATCCTGTCAACAGCTGGATGAAAATATCAGTTGCATCTTGATGTCGCCTTTTCATTTTGGCATTCATTTATGGATTGTATTTCTAAAGAATGTGCTTGTAATGAAGAAAAAAACACTGGTGTCTAGATTTACTCTTTCAGCAGATATATAATTAGGTAAAACAAATCAATATTTATATATGTTCATTGGTAATGAAGGAAAAAAAAAAATTAGCACCCATAGATGTTGTTGTTGTTGTTGTTGTTATGTGCCGTCGAGTTGGCCCCAACTCATAGCGACCCCTCCTTGGGTTTCTGAGGCAGTATCACTACAGAAGTAGGATTGCCCAACCTTCCTTCCAAGGAGTGGCTGGTGGGTTTG
>NW_006921855.1:5038241-5047583 GCF_000298275.1 Orycteropus afer afer
TGAAAGAGGGGGAGGCCTTCAATAAGATGAATTGACATGGTGGTTGCAAGATGGACTCAAGTATAGCAGGGATCATGGAGTTGGCGCAGGATTGAGCATTGTTTCGTTCTGCTGTGCATGGGGTCACTATGAGTCAGAAACGACTTGAAAGCACCTAACAACCACATATTAACCTTCCATATATCCTTCCTGGCTCATTTACCATTCCATGTTATCCATGTCTAATGTAAACTAACTCCATGTCCCGTATGTAGGGTGTCTGCTTCATATGCAATTTAGGTGTAGGTGCCTGTGAAGACACATACCTATCCAACACTTTGCTTCTGAATTCTTGATCTTAGGGAAGAGATTTGGGCTTTCTATCAGTTTCAAAATGTAAGCTTCTTGAGAGGGGCCTCCTTCCCCTACAGCTTTCCCAGGTTTTAGAATGCAGAATCAAAACAAACACTTCTAGGTATATTAAGGTTACCTAATTGTCCAGTAAAACTCCCTACTGTCCTTTATTAATGTGAAAAGTGGTTTCAAAGTGTCTATTCAGCCAGAGCCTATATTTCACAGCTTCACATGCATCTAGGTGGGTGATAAAACTAATTCTGCCCAGTGCAATGTGATGGAAGTTATGTTACACATTTGGGTTGATGTGGGTAAGAGATGAGCTTGACTTATCCACTCTTTTTCTGTCTGTCAGGGGGAGAAAAATATTCTAATATCCTAGATGATGGCAAAATCATAAGATAGAAAAAGCCTAGCTTTCTGAATCACCAGATGGAAGGCAAATTTACATATCCCAGTGGGCTGTCAGATGAGTGAGAAATTATTTTCTATTGTGTTAATCCATGGGGATGCTGGGTGTTGATTTTATGGCATTTAGTTTTCCTTGACTTAAATGATGTGGGGAAAGATATTTGAGGATATAGTTTCAATAAACTAAAAACTCAAGTTTTATTTATTTATTTATTTTTTGCCATCAAGTCAGATCTGACTCATAACAACCCCTCCTTGGATTTCTGAGGCAGTATCTCTAAGTAGATTGCCCAATCTTCCTTCTGAGGAATGGCTAGTGAGTGTGAACCTCTAGCCTTCTGGTTAGCAATCAACTGCCTTAGGCACTATGCCACCAGAGCTCCTATAGTTTCAATATCCAAGTAAATTATTAAAAGAAATTCCAATTGAATCATATTTATTTTCACTTGGTACATAACTTATTCCACAAAGACTCTTCTCATTTGCAAAATTAATTAAACATTTATTTAAAATACCAGCCCTCTTCATCACCTTACTATGTATTTGCTCGATATTATATGAGTAAATATACTCAATGATATATTACTTTTGGCTACATTATGTTTAGGAACCCTGGTAGCATAGTGCTTAAGGCACTTGACTGCTAACCAGAAGGCTGGTGGTTAAAACCCACCAGCCACTTCTCGGAAGGAAGGTTGGGCAATCAACTTCTGTAGTGATACTGCCTCAGAAACCCAAGGAGGGGTCTCTGTGAGTTGGATCCGACTCAATGGCACATATCAACAAAAACATTATGTTTTCTTATGTTCATTGGCAAGCCAGTCATGCCTTATTGGACAGGGGCAAAATCATTTTGAATAACTCATCTCCATTCCTGTTAAGTCTACACTTGAGGGAGCCAGTTTTCTCCCTCTTTTCAGCTTAATTACTTCCCTGATTCTTAGAATGGATTTGAAGGCATTCCCAATGGACTATCTCTTGCTGAAGCAAGTCTGCAGGACCTCTAGGGACATTTCTGATGAGGGAAGGGAATGTCAGAGCTTGTGGAAATATATATGTATTAACTTATTCTCACACCTCAAAATAAAATACAAGTATTAGATGGGCAAGCATTTAAAAAAGTTATCTAAACATTGATTTATACAGTTGAAAAAACTTCCTCAGGGACACTTTACAAATCATTAGTTTTAAGAAAGAAATCTCAATATGAAAATGATTGCCTTCAGTTACATCTCAGTTGTAATTCCAACCAGTTTAAAGATAAGTAGTTATGTTTCTTTCCTGTTCCACAATGATACCATTACACAGATGCTCCTTTCAGATGGAAAACAGAGCTGTCTTTTATCGTTAATGTTTCATCCAACTGCACAATGACATAAATTAAGGGAAAGACTTTTTGCAAAATTGAAGTTTATCTTTTTTTAATTATAGGAAATCTGAAGTTTCAAATCTACTGATTTCAAAATAATAATAGCTTTATAATTGTTAGAAATTTCTTGTAAATCAAGGAGAAATCAGATGATATTTCAGGCATATGCATAAACCATTCCCTATAGAAAGACTTTGGTATCTTGTTGGTATATAAGGTCAGTGCTCTTACTTTTCAAAATTGATGTGTCCAACTAGCATATACAAATTCAAAAGCATAAATTTGGTTGCAATTCTTCTTTTTTAAAGTCTTTTTGGTATTGAAAAATAAAACAATCACAGACTTAAACACATTTGTAAATTACTTAGATTGAATCGGTTAAGTTGTTTCACATTTGCTAAACATTATTTATAAGACTTAATAAGCATGGGATCTTTCAAGAAATATGCTGCAATGCTTAAACATTGTCTTAAAAATACATATGTGAATTACATTTGATGGATTTATTTATTTATTGAAATCATATCCTGAAAATTCTGCACCTTCTAAACAAAATTTTCTATTGCTTTATCAATGGTAGATATGCATCTATGAATTAATACGGTGTCGTACAACATTACTTTTCCATTGCAGTATTTCAGTTTCCACATTTAAGATCCACTGCACACTCAATATACATTGTTTTATGGGAAAAACATTTTGGCTAATTAAAGAGGTGTAGACTTTAATTTGGCTCTGTGACTTCAGCCCTGCTGGACTTATAGCACTTAGCAGTGGCTTCTTTACTGTTCTATGTGAAAAGTTAGCATTTCCTACGTTAGATATGATAAAAGGGTTTGTTACATCCCTTTTTTATTAATCCTGTCTTTTACTGCCATTGACTCAGTCTGATTGGACTTAGATTTCTTCCATTTCAACTTCAGTTTGTACATGTCGGTCTTTGCTACGTAACACTGAGATTTCCTAAACTTTATTGACTGCTGAGTGCTCAAACACGGTCTCCCTAGGAATATGACAGAAACTCAGAAATCCATTTGAGACTACCAGGAAAAAGTCAGGAGGAATACAAAGAGCTTGGCTCTGGCATTCCTGACCCAGTAAGCCAATACCACAGCCACCTGTTCTCAAACATCTCATTATTTATGAGAATAAAATTTGATATGTTAAGTTACTTTTCTAGCATTGTTTGTTACTAACAGAAAGCCACTATTTTTAACCAATATGACTCTAAAACACTTGCTTTCTTCTAAGAACTGACATGTTTTCTCCTTTTCCAAAATGAAAGCTAGGCATTTAACTTCATGCTTTGACGGTCAAATATCTTAGAGTCAGCTTTTATACTTAACCATAGAAATTTATTGACCTTTATCACCAATTTATTTATTCTTTTAAGTAATCTCAAATGTTTTCCTCTTCCTATTTCCATTTCTAGGAGCTCTGGTTGTGCAGTGGTTAAGAAGTCAGCTGCAAACCAAAAGGTCAGCAATCAAACACACCAGGCGCTCTGTAGGACAAAGATGTGGCAGTCTGTTCCCATAAAGATTTCAGCCTTGAAAATGTACTATTCTCTTCTGATCGTCCATATCTTTCCTCAGGAGACTAGGGAAATGTTCTATTACAGCTTTAGAGGAAGCAGCACATTATGGGGCCTTTTTTGTACCTCTGCATTCTTCTCAGGAGAAATAACATCTGCTTATTTGTTTGTAGATCACTGAGGAATGTGCTCACATTAAGTTTGGAGACTAGCAAAACCTCTTCAGCACTCTCTCAATTAAGGACAAACAGTCCATCAAGCTAGCAGCCCTTGAAGTCTTCCCTTCTGACGCTTGAATAGGAAATTGCAGTACATATTGAATTGGGGGCAAGGGAATCATTTCATTCCTTGGAAAGCACAGAGTATGGCAAACATACTGCTTATTGAGTTGTGGGGGGAAAAGTGGTGGTCAAGCCTGTTGTAATGGCTGCTTGGTGATAGAAATTTGTATTACCATCAACCAAATACTGATGTATTATTAATCTTACCTATGTTCCAAAACTGATTAAAAAAATATTTGTGATATAAATATGAGAAACTATATTTAAACCTTTTGTGACCCGTGAGACATACAGTGCCCTCCTACATTTTCCATCATTGGGGTTTAGTGGAAGATGCTTTCCACTTTTACTATTTGCTGCCATCTGTTGTTGTTGTTGTTGTTGTTGTTGTTGTTAGGTGTCATAGGGTCAGTTCCAAGTCCTAGCTACCTTATGTTGAACAGAACAAAACACTGCCCAGCCCTGTGTCAACCTCACAGTACTTGCTATACCTGAGCCCATTATGCAGCCACTGTCAATCCATGTCATTGAGGGCCTTCCCCTTTTTCATGACTCTCCACTTTACCAAGCATGATATCCTTCTCCAGGGAGTTGTCACTTCTGACAACATGACTAAAATAAATGAGGCGAAGTCTGGCCATTCTCGCTTACAAGAGCATTCTGGCTGCACTTCTTCCAGGACAGATTTGTTTGTTCTTCTGGCATCCATGATACTGTCAACATTCTTTGCCAACACCACAACTCAAAAGCATTAAGTCTTCCGTCTTCCTTATTCATTGTGCAGCTCCCACATGCATATGAAGCAATTAAAAATACCATGGCTAGGGTTAGGTGTACCTTAGTCTTCAAAGAGACATCATTTCTCTTCAACACTTTAAAGAGGTCTTTTATAACAGATTTGCCCAGTGCAATACATCATTGATTTCTTGACTGCTGCTTCCATTGGTGTTGATAGTGTAACCAAGTAATATAAAATCTTTGACAACATCAGTTGTTTCTTGATTTATCGTGATACTGCTTATTTGCCCAGTTGTGAAGATTTTCATTTTCTTTATATTCAGGTATAATCCATACTGCAAATTGTAGTCTTTAATCTTCATCAGTAAGTGCTTCAAGTCATCTTCACTATCAGCAAGCAAGATTGTGTCATCTGCATATCAGAGGTTGTTAATGAGTCTTCCTCCAATCCCGATGTTGCATTCTTCTTCATATAGTCCAAGTTCTCAAACCATTTTCTCAGCATACAGATTGAGTAAGTATGGTGAAAGGAGACAACCCTGAAGCACTCCGTTCCTGATTTTAAATCATACAGTATCCTCTTGTTCTGTTTGAATGACAGCCTCCTGGTTTATGTACAGGTTCCTCATGAGACAATTAAGTGTTCAGAATTCTCTTTCTTCTCAATGTTATCCATAATATGTTATGATCCACAGAGTAAAATGCTTTTGCATAGTCAATAAAACACAAATAAACATCTTTCTTGTATTCAGCCAAGATCCATCTGACATCAGAAATTATATCCCTTGTTTCGAGTTCTCTTCTGAATCTAGCTTGCATTTCTGGGAGTTCCCTGACAATAACTGCTGCAACAGTTTTTTAGTTATCTTCAGCAAGATTTTATTTGTCTGTCATACTAATGCTATTGTTTTATAATTTCCACATTCTGTAATTATCCACATTACCCAGGTAACTGTTTTCCAAATTTCTTAGCATAGACAAGTGAGTGCCTCTAGTGAGTGTTTCAACTGTTTGTTGAAACATCTCAGTGAGTATCTATCTCATCAATTCCTGGAGATTTGCTTTTCACCAATTCCTTCACTGTAGCTTTGACTTCTTCCTTCAGTATCATTGGTTCTTGATCATATTCCACCTCTTGAAATGGATGACTAATATTTTTTGGTATAGTGATTCCATATTCCTTCCATTTTCTTTTAATGTTTCCTTCATCATTTAGTATTTTGACCATAGAATCTTTCAATATCACAGCTCAAGGCTTGAACTTTTTCTTCAGTTCTTTTAGCTGCAGAAATGTTGAGCATGTTCTTCTCTTTTGGTTTTCTAACTTTAAGTCTTTGCACACTTCATTAGAATAATTGACTTCTTCTTCTCAGGCTGTTTTTTGAAATCTTCTGTTCAGTTCTTCCCCAAACCCCACCATGGGTTAAACACATTTTTGTTTGTTTGTTTTTGTAGAGTTCCCTCCCCTCCCCTCTGAACCCTGGTAACAAACAAAGGAAGTTTCCTTCCATGTATAAACTTTCCCTTGACTTTTTACAATAACGGACTAATACAATATATGCTCTTCTCTGATTGACTTATTTCACTCAACATTATGTCCTCAAAGTTCATACATGTTATGTAGTGTTTTGCAGATTCTATATTATTCTTCAGTGTTACATAGTATTCCATTGTGTGTATGAACCATAGTTTGGTTATCCATTCTTCTATTGATGGGCACATGGGTTGTTTCCATCTTTTTGCTATTCTAAGTAGTGTTGCCATGCTGTTCATTTCTTTTATCTTGTCATTTATTCCATTTGTTTTAGCTACTCTCCATTCAGGGAGCTCTCGTGGCACAGTGCCTAAGGCATTTGACTGCTAACCAGAAGGCTGGTGGTTCAAACCCCCCAGCTACTCCTTGGAAGGAGGGTTGGGCAATCTACTTACATCATGATGCTGACTGAGCAACCCAAGGAGGAATTACTATGAGTCGGGTCCAACTCGACAGCAGTGTTTTTGGTTTTTGTCTTTTTACTCTCCATTCAAGGGCAAGTTTCAGATTCTCTTCTGACTTCTATTTTGATCTTTTCTTCTTTTCCTGTCTTTTAATGACCTTTTGCTTTCTACATGTATGATATTCTTGACATCATTTCATAATTCTGCTAGTTTTCAGTCATTAGTGTTCAATGCTTCAAATCTATTCTTTAGGTGGTCTCTAAATTCAAGTGAGATATAATCAAGGTCACATTTTGGCTCTGTGGAGTTGTTTAATTGTCTTTAGCTTCAACTTGAACTTGCATGAGTAGTTGGTGGTCTGTTCCATAGTCAGCTGCTTGCCTTGTTTTGACTGAAGGTATTGAGCTTCTCAATTCTCTCTTTACACAGATGTAGTCAATCTGATTCTTGTGTATTCTGTCTGGTGAAGTCCACATGTCGCTACCATTTGTGTTGTTGCAAGAAAGGTATTTGCAATGAATAAGTCCTTGGCTTTGCAAAATTCTATTTTGCAATATCTGGTGTAATTCTGTCACAAAGGCCATATTTTCCAACTACTGTGATTTTTCTTTTTTTCCAACTTTTGCATACCAATTACCAGTATAAGTACATGAATCTGAAGATATGGACATCATCTTACCAACCCTAAAATGAGAGAATCCCTGGGACATATCTGTTGAACCAATTATATCAAACCTGTATCACCTTAATTTTTTTTTCATTTTATTCAAAATTCCTTCCACTACTGAAAACACATGGTTTCAACAAAAAATTCAAAGCAGAAAATAATTTTGTCTTGAAAGTGTTAAAATATAAATTTTCTTATAAACATCAGTTGTGCCCTCAGGGATAGAGTGGAAATTTATCCTTTCACACAAATTTCTAGTTCCAGTTATTGTCAAGTCCATTCCAAATCATGAAGAGCTTATATATGTTAGCGTAGTGGTGTGCTCCATAGGGTTTTTGAAGGTAGATTGCCAAACCTTTTTTTCAAGACACCTCTGGAAAGACTCAAACCTCCATCCTTTTTATTAGCAACTGAGTGTGTTAACCATTTGCATGACTTTTTTCACACAAAGAGGACTTAAAAAATCACACTTTCTAAGTGAGTTTTCCTTGTGTTTTATTGACTATGCAAAACCATTTGATTGTGTGTATCATAACAAATTGTGGATAACATTGAGAAGAATGAGAATTCCATAACAATAGATTGTACTCATGAGGAACCTGTACATAGACCATGAGGCTGTCATTCAAACAGAACAAGGGGGCACTGCATAGTTATAAATCAAGAAGGGAGTGCATTGGGGTTGTATCTTTCATGATACTTATTCAATTTTTATGCTGAGAAAATAATCTGAGAAGCTGGACTATATGAAGGAAAATGCAGCATCAAGATTAGAGGGAGAATCAGTAACAACCTATGATACACAGATGACACAACTTTGCTTGCTGAAAGTAAGTATGACTTAAAGCACTTATTAGTGAAGATTGAAGAATACAGTCTGCAGTATGGGTTACATCTCAATATAAAGAAAATAAAAATCCTCACAACTGGCCTATAAGCAGCATCATGATAAATGAAGAAAAGATTGCAGGTGTCAAAGACTTCACATTGCTTGATTCTACAATCAACACCAATGGGAGCAGCAGTGAGGAAATCAGATGACATATAGCACTGGGAAAATAGGCTGCAAAAGACCTCTTTCAAGTGTTGAGGAGCAAAGATGTCTCCTTGAAGACTAACATGTGCCTGACATAAGCCATGATATTTTCAATTGCCTCATCTGCATGTGAGAGCTGGACAATGAATCAGGAAGTCAGAAGAAGAATTGATGCTTTTGAGTTGTGGTGCTGGTGAAGAATGCGGAAGGTACCATGTGCTGCTAAAAGAACTAACAAATCTGTCCTAGAGGAAGTGCAGCTGAAATGTTCCTTGGAAGCAAGAATGGCTAGACTTTGTCTCACCTACTTTGGTCATGTTATCAGAAGGGACCATTCTCTGGAGAAGGATGTCATGCTTGGCAATGTGGAGGGTAGATGAAAGAGGGGAAGGCCCTCAATGAGATGGATTGACACAGTGTCTGTGGCGATGGGCTCAAGTATAGCTAGGATAGTGGAGCTGGTGTGGGACAAAGCAGTATTTCGTTCTGCTGTGCATAGGGTCGCTATGAGTCGGAGACCTCTTGATGGCACCTAACAACAACAACAACAACCTCACCTTCTAATTAGTAAATCTTCAAACTGATTGTCCTGAAAGTTTTAAAAACATTCATTGTATGACCCTTTTCCCTATGTGTTTTACACAATCTCTTTCATCTTCTCACCTACCACTAAATCAAATATCTATTGCCATCAAGTTGATTCCAACTCATAGAGATCCTTATACCACAGAGTAGAACAGCCCCATAGGGTTCAAAGGCTATAATCCTTACACATTCAGGCTGTCACATCTGACTCCCATGAAGTGGCCAGTGGGTTTAAACCACCAACTGTTGAGTTGGCAGCCAAGCATTTAACCACTCTGACACCAGCGATACTACCACTAATACATTCCAAACACGGTAATGACCCAAAGCTTGCCAATCTAGTCAGAACACTGTGACCTCAATTCAGTTCCAATATTTCACAATAATTATTACTATTTCCTCTTGTCAGTTTAGAGTTTGTTAAAGTGTAAGAACATTCCGTTCCCAAGT
>NW_006921855.1:5048213-5049522 GCF_000298275.1 Orycteropus afer afer
AGACAGAATCTTTCATTCTCACATTTTTGTATGCTAATCTAGTCAAATTATCACTATGAAAAACAAATGAGCATTTCCACTTAGATAAGTCAAATCTGCTGTATTTAAGGGATTTCCAGAGAGTTAATCATGCCTACATTTAGCTATGCTCTTTTAAATATTGCATATACACTAACATGAATTTAACACAAATTGACTAATCTAGCCAACTAATTAACTGTACCCAGATGGTGCACTTTTGCATCTGAAATTACTTTGAAGAAAACTAGGACAGAAATATTAGATCATGGAATATTATTTTTAGAACATTGTGTAAATAGTAAAGTCCAATTTAGACAATTTGAACTAAATTTTTTATATTTATATTAATCCTATATACAAGTATTTATAATTAGGCCTATATTCAATTAGTCAAAATATTGTTTTGTCTATCAGCTGTTTTGCAGCCAGAACGCTCCTCAGAAGCGAGAATGGCCAGACTTCATCTCACCTACTTCGGTCACGTTGTCAGAAGGGACCATTCTCTGAGAAGGATGTCATTCTTGGTAAAGTGGAGGGTCAACGAAAGAGAAGAAGGCCCTCAACAAGGTGGATTGACATGGTGGCTGCAGCGATGGGTTCAGGTATAGAAGGAATCACGAGGCTGGCACAGGACCAGGTCATGTTTCGTTCCGTTGTACTTAAGGCTGCTGTGAGTCAGAGATGACTTGATGGCACATAACAACAACAACATCAATTGTTTTGCACTGAAGGGTGGCCATTTGTGAAATCATTATTTGAACTCCAAAAATATTATTTATATTTATTCTATCAAGTTACAAAATGCACCCATCCTATCACTTGTACTCACTCATACTTGTGTATATTCCTACCTCTCAGTATGTTCAGTAACATCCATCAAAACAAGTGTCCCTTACATTTTATTTGAGGATAAAATATATACTGGTAGCATAGTGCCTAAGGCACTTGACTGCTAACCAGAAGTCTGGTGGCTCAAACCCACTAGCCACTCCTCAGAAGGAAGATGGGGCAATCTACTTCTGTAGTGATGCTACCTCGGAAACCCAAGGAGGGGTCAGTATGAGTCGGGTCCGACTCGATGGCACGTAACAACAACTACAAATCCAATACTCATTTTATTTCATATTAATACATATACACAAAAAAGGAAATATTTTTCCAAGTGATTAGTCAAGAAAGTATGCCTTTCTAACCTACCAGAAAATATAAATACAGAGACTTCACCCAATTCTAGAAATATTCAGCAGTGTTGATAGTCATATCCGTGTCTTTCCTTATAGCTTATGAA
>NW_006921855.1:5049982-5050710 GCF_000298275.1 Orycteropus afer afer
ATTATTAGTGTTAATGCAAATTGTATACCAAAAAGAATTTTAGAAAGCTACATCATTAAATAGAATGTAATGAAATGGAGAACATTGATGATAAAATGGTACATTTTCTAAAAAGCAGCAAAGCAGACAATACTTCCTAGTACTTAGCAGATAAAACACCGTGCTATGAAAATTATGTCTCCAAAATTTCAAACTACAAGATCAATGTGTTTCCAAAACATTGAATGGGATTTATGAATCATATATTTTATGAGACAAAATGAAGCAGGAAAGAAAAATAAAAGGCAGGAAGTGGTAATACAGGCAGCATGTCTTAATTTTTAAACAAAGTTTTCTGAATACTTTCAGTTAGTCATGTTTATTCGTAACTACTAATTATCTATAAGGAACTTTGGTGGCTCAATGCCTAAGGAATTTGACTGCTAATCAGAAGGTTGGCAGTTCAAACCCACCAGCCACTCTGCAGGAAGATGGGGCAATCTACTTCTGTAAAGATTTATCCACCTAAGAAACCCAGTAAGGGTGGCTATGAGTCAGAATTGACTCAATGGTAGTAACTTTGTTTGTTTGCTTGTTTTAATTATCTATTAATTTAATTTTATTTTAATTAGCATTATATTTATATGTAAACATGCAAGTATACTTTCCTCGCATTTGATGTTTTGTTATTTTAATCATATTTACTTAATTTTGTAACACATATTATTTCTTTCTCCTGTTAAAAGAAA
>NW_006921855.1:5053125-5053702 GCF_000298275.1 Orycteropus afer afer
GGGAAATATATGGAAACTAAATAACACATGCTAATAAAAGTAATATATGATTAATTCAAATTATTAAGAATCAATGGTACTGAAGGACAAAGTCAAAGCTGTACTGAAGGAACAAGCCTCCAGGAATTGATGGAACACCCATTGAGATATTTCAACAAAGAGTTGCTCATTTGTCTATGCCAGGAAATTTGGAAGATAGCTACTTGGTCAGCTGTCTGGAAGATATCCATATTTTTGTACATTCCAAAGAAACATTATCCAACAGAATGTGGAAATTATTGAACCATATAATTAATATAACATATAAGAAAAATTTTGCTGACAATAACAAAATGATTACAGCAGTATATTGACAGAGAACTATTGGAAATTCAAGCCAGACTCAGAAGAGGGAATAGAACATAGGATGTCATTACTGATGTCAGGTGTGTCTTAGCTGAAGACAAAGAATACCAGAAAGATGTTTTCTTGTGTTTTATTGACAATGCAAAGGCATTAGACTGTGTGGATCATAGCAAAACTTATGTATAATGTTGCAAAGAATGATAATTCCAGAACACATAATAGTACTAATGAA
>NW_006921855.1:5055887-5057224 GCF_000298275.1 Orycteropus afer afer
TACTCAATATAATAAAGGGCACATATGCAAAACCAACAGCCAACATTTTTGTGAATGGAGAAACATTGAAGTCATCTCCCTTGGAAACCAGAGCCAGACAAGGATATCTTCTATCACCACTTGTATTCAATACTTTATTGGAAGTCCTAGCCAGGGCAATAAGGCAAGAAAGAGAAATCAAAGGCATCCAAATTGGCAAGGGAGAAGTCAAACTATCCCTATTTGCTGATGATATGATCCTCTACCTAGAAAACCAAGGGACTCAGTCAAAAAACTACTGGAACTAATTGAGAGATTCAGCATCGTGGCAGATACAAGAGCAACATCCAAAAATCAGTTGGATTTCTCTACACCAGCAAAGAGACTGCTCAAAAATAAATAAGGAAATCAATTCCATGGACAATAACTACCAAAAAAATAAAATACTTGAGTATAAATCTTCCCAGGGACACAAAAAATCTGTACAAAGAAAACCACAAAAGACTGCTTCAGGAGACCATAAGAGATCTACATAAATGGAAGAACACGCCATGCTCGTGGATGGGAAGATTGAACATTGTGAAAATGTCAATTCTACCCAAAGCAATCTATATGTTCAATGCAATTCCAATCTAGATCCCATCAACATTCTCTAAGGATATGGAGAAACTAAGCACTAACTTTATATGGAAAGGAAGTCGAGCTCGGATAAGCAAAGCACTATTGCAGAAGAACAAATTAGGTCTCACACTCCAAATCTCTACTCAATTACACCCACGGTAGTCAAAACTGCCTGGCATTGGCACAACGACAGACACATGTTGTTGTTGCTGTTAGGTGCCAATGAGTTGTGTCCAACTCTAGCGACCCTCTGCACAGCAAAACGAAACACTTCCCGATCCCATGCCAACTCCATGATCCTTGCTATACTTGAGCCCATCATCACAGCCACAGTGTCAATCCATCTTGTTGAAGGCCTTCCCCTCTTTCGTCGACCCTCAACCTTAACACGCATGACATCTTTCTACAGGGAATGGTCCCTTCTGACAACATGACCAAACAGGTGAGACGAAGTCTTGTCATTCTCACTTCCAAGGAGAATATTGGCTGCACTTCCTCCAGGACAGATATGTTAGTTCTTTTAGCAGTCCATGGTACTTTCAGCATTCTTCCCCAGCACCACAACTCAAAAGCATCAACTCTTCTTTGATCTTCCTTATTCATTGTCCAGTTCTCACATGCATATGAGGCAATTGAAAATATCATGGCTTGTGTTCAGGCACATTTTAGTCCTCCAGGAGACATCTTTGCTCCTCAGCACTTGAAAGAGGTCCTTTGCAGCCAACTTGCCCAGTGAT
>NW_006921855.1:5065819-5072910 GCF_000298275.1 Orycteropus afer afer
AATTGAGACTCTCATGCACTGCTGGTGGAACTGTCAAATGATACAACCACTGTGGAAAGAAGTACGGTGATTCCTTAAAAATTTGGAATTAGAAATAACATTTGACCCAGCAAATTCCATTACTAGGTATATATCCTAAAGAAATGAGAGCCAGGACAAGAACAGATATATGCATACTCATGTTCATCACAGCACTGTTTACAATAACCAAAAGATGAAAATAACCTAGGTGCCCATCAATAGAAGAATGGAAGAGAAAACTATTGTACATACAGATAATGGAACACTATCCAATCCTAAAGAATAAAATAGAATCAGCAAAACACCACATAACATGGACAAACTTGTAGGACATTATACTGAGTAAAATAAGTCAATCACAGAAGGGCAAATATTGTATTAGTCTGTTACTATAAAAAGTCAAGGAAAGGTTTCTATATGGAAGCAAATTTTGTTTGCTGATTACCAGGGGTGGGAGTGGTGGGGAGGGAACATTGGTAAACAGGTAGAGACAAATATTGATTTGAGTAAAGGGAAGGACTATGTAACAAATGTGAGTGATCAACACAGTGGCATTGAGGAAGGAGAAGACATAGAGAGGTGCATGGGAAGTACAGACAACAAAGATGAACAATTTTGCACATACAGCACACATTGTCAGTGATGGCAAACATTGATCTATGGGTGGATAGGTTGGTGGACAGGCTGAATGAGTAGATGTGTCCATGCAGGGGGGAGTATATCCATGACCATGCATAGGGTTGGCAGATAATGTTTCTCCAAGTGTATTTGTATGTTCTGTAAGAACTTCCAGGTATATAGTAGAGCTGACAAGGGACAAGGTTGTAGTCACTTCCCAGAGGGAGTGAGTAGTTGCACCTGTGGAGTCGAGACCATGGTTGCAGGAGACATCAAGTTCAATTGGCACAACATACCACACAAAAACAGTGTTTCACATCCTACTTTTGCAAGTAGCAACTGGGATCTTAAAAGTTTGCAAGCAGCCATCTAGATGTAACAATGGGTCTTTCCTCATCCAGAGCAAAGAAGAATGAAGAAAATCAAATATACATGGAAACAATTAGTCCAAGTGACTAATACACCATATGATCCTCAGTCTATATGACTATGCAATCAGAAGAACTAGATGGTGCCCAGCTATGACTGTCAACCTCTCAGAGGGAGATCTATGTAGGAGATTCTTGATAGAGTGGGAGAACACCATGGAACAAATCTCAAAATCATTTAAAAAGAAAGGGAGGGGATAGGTTTGCTGGTCTGATAGAGCCTAGTGGAACCCTTGAGACTATTGCCCCAGCTGGCCTTCAGGTCTGGAATTGTACCCACTCCTATGGTTTCCAGCCAAACAAAAGACAGGCATATAAGCTCAACATTTACATTAGATAGATACACTCCTTGGAGAGATCAATCATGGGAAAGTAGAAGGGCTGTGTATGCATAGGAAAACAGCTCAGGGAGCAGGAGTGCATGGAAGGAAAGGACATAGGGAAGACTATCTATGGGGAGGAAGAGGAAAGAAACCTGTTGAATTGTGGATAATTGCAGTCAAAGTCATGAGACAAAGTATGTGAACTGCTGTATGGAAAATGTATTTGCTCTGTAAACTTTCATCCAAATCACAACAAATATTTGGGGCAGCGGCGAATTGGTGGATGTTCATCTATTTCAGGAGTGGCATATGATCAGGAAACAATGGTACTAAAGGAAAAAGTCAAACCTGCACTAATGGAATTGGAAAAATAAATAAATAAGACCCTAGGAATCGACAGAATAGCCACTGAAATATTTCAACAAATGGATGACCCTCTAGAGGCACTTACTCATCTATGCCAAGAAATATGGAAGACAGCTACATGGCCAAGTGACTGGAAGAGATCCATATTTGTTCCCATGCCATAGAAAGGTGATCCAATGGAATATGGAAATTATTCAACACTATAACTAATATCACATTCAAATAAAATTTTGCTAAAGATGTTTCCAAAATGGTTGCAGCAGTATATGGACAGAAAACATCCAGAAATACAAGCTGGATGCAGAAGAGGATGTGGGATGAGGCATATCATTGCTGATGTCAGATGGATTTTGGCTGAAAGCAGGAAGATGTTTATTTGGGTTTTATTGGCTATGCAAAACATCCACTGCATGGATCATAACAAATTATGGATAATGTTGAGAAGAATAGGAATTCCAGAACACTGAATTGTGCTCATGAGTAACCTGTACATAGACTATGAGTTTGTCATTTGAACAGAACATGCTTTTAAACAAGCATAGTTTAAAATCAAGAAGGGTGTATGTCTGGCTTGTATCCTTTCACCATACTTATTCAATCTATATTCTGAGCAAGTAATTGGAGAAGCTGGACTATATGAAGAAAAACATGGCATCAGCATTGAAGAAAGACTTTTGATTGCTGAAAGTGAAGATAACTTAAAGCATTTACTAATTAAGATTAAAAACAGAAGTCTGCAGTATGGATTCAACACATACAAAATTAAAATCCTCTCAATTGATCCAATAAGCAGCCTCACGATACATGGAGAAAAGATTGAAGTCAAAGTTTTGTGTTGGAACAACAATCAACACCAAATGGAACCAGCAGTCAAAAGTCAAATATCGTATTGTACTGGGAAAATCTGCTGCAAAAGACCTCTTTATAGTGCTGAAGAGCAAAGATGTCTCATTGCAGACTATGGTGAACCTAAACTAAGCTACCTTCAATATTTTCACATATGCATGTGAAAGCTGCACAATGAGTAAGGAAGACCTAAGAAGAGTTGATACTTTTGAGTTATGGTGTTGAAGATGAATACTGAAAGTACCGTTGACTACCAGGAGAATGAATACATTTGTGCTGGTCAAAGTGCAGCTGGAATGCTCCTTAGAAGTGAGAATGGCAAGGCTTCATCTTACCTACTTTGGTCATGTTGTCAGAAGGAACCATTCCCTGCAGAAGTATATCATGCTTGGAAAAGTGGAGGGTCAGTGAAAAAGAGGAAGACCTTTAAAGAGATGGGTTGACACAGTGGCTGTAACAATGGTCTCAGGTATAGCAAGGATCGAGAGGATCATGCACAACTTGGCAGAATTTCACTCTGTTTTACATAGGGTCACTATGGGTCAGAGCTCACTTGATGGCATCTAACAACAACAACTTGGGCAAAGTATTGAATAATGCAGGAATCATTAAAAGAAGATGGAAGGGATAAATATTTACTGCACCAAAAAGAATTGATCAATATTCAATTCTTTCAATAGATAGTATATGATCAAGAACCAATGTTATTGAAGGAGTAAGTCCAAACTTCATTGAAGGAATTGGTGAACAACCAACATCCTAAAATTGATAGGATACCTACTGAGATGCTTCAACAAACAGGTGCAGTGCTGGAGGTGCTTACTCATCTTTGCCAAGAAATCTGGAAGACAGCTACCTGGCCAACTGATTAGGATAGATTGCCTATTCCAAATAAAGGTGATCCAATAGAATGTGGAGATTATTGAACAATATCATTAATATCACACAAAAATAAAATTTTGCTGAGAATAAATTAAAAATGCTTGTAGTGATATGTTGACAGGGAACTTCCAGAAATTCAAGCTGGATTCAGAAAAGGACATGGAGTGAGGGATATAATTGTTGATGTCAGATGGATCTTGGCTGAAAACAAAGAATACCAGAAAGATATTCACCTGTGTTTTATTGGCTATGCAAAGGCATTTGACTGTGTAGATTATAATAAATTATGGGTAACATAGCTAAGAATGGAAATTCCAGAACACTTAATTATGTTCATGAGGAACCTGTACATAGAGAAAGAGGGAGTTGTTTGAATAGAACAAAGAGCTATTACATGGTTTAAAATGAGGAATGGTGTGCATCAGGGTTGTATCACTTCACCATACTTATAAAATCTGTATGTTGGACTTTGCAAAGAAGAATATGGTGTCAGGATTAGAAAAAGATGCATTTACAACCTGGAATATACAGGTGAAACAATCTTGCTCACTCAAAGTAAAAATGACTTGAAGTCCTTACTGATGCACTTCAAAAGGTACAGTTGTCAGTAGGGATTCAAAAAAAATAAAACCAAACTCACTTCCATCGAGTTGATTCCAACTCACAGTGACCCCCATTGGGTTTCTTCACTGGTAAATCTTTACAGAAGAAGATTACTCCATCTTTCTTCTATGGCGTGGCTGGTGGGTTTGAACTGATAATCTTCTGGTTAGCAGTCAAAATGACTTAGACACTGTTCAACCAGAGTTCTTTCAGTATGGATTACACTTCAACTTAAAGAAAACAAAAGTCCTCACTACTGAACCAATAAGCAACGTCATAATAATTGGAGAAGTGATTGAAGTTGTCAGGGATCTTATTTTACTTGGATGCACAATCAACAATCAACACCCATGGAAGCAACAGTCAATAAATCATATATTGCATTGCACTGGGCAAGACTGCTACAAAAGATCTCTTTAAAGTGTTGAAAAGCAAAGATGTCTCTTTGAAGACTAAGGAGTGCCTGCCCCAAGCCATGGTATTTTAAATTGCCTCATATGCAGGTGAAATCTGGACAATGAATAAGGAAGACCAAAGAAGAGTTGATGCCTTTAAATTGTGGTGTTGGTGAAGAATACTGAAAATACTATGGACCACCAGAGCGACAAACATATCTGCCCTGGAAGAAGTGCAGTTGAAATGCTCCTTAGAAATGAGCATGACCAGACTTCATCTCACCTACTTTGGTCATATTGTGAGAAGGGACCATTCCCTGGAGAATGATATATTTCATTCTGCTGTATACAGGGTGGCTATGAGTTGGACCCACCTTAATGGTACCTAGTAACAACATGTGTTTAGTTACCTAATTTGATTTTGTTTTTAAATATAAACCTGTGAAATAACACAGTTATATCCATAACACAGATGAATAATCTTAGGGTAAGAAAGCTGGGAGAATTTTCTAAATCCACATACCAATTTATGTCATCTACTGTCAAATTACACTGTTTTCTGATCCAAGATACACATAAAGTTTTTTTTTTTTTTAATAACTTCAAATCTGTTTCAACCTAAATTATCTTCATTAACTCTTTAATAATTATTTATTTAAAAACCCTAACTATTCCCTCACAGGTATGTATGTAAGTTCCATTAGCATCTTCATGTTACTAATTAAATAAACAATTTTGCCAAATCTTATAGAAGGGCTTAATGCTAAAACAAACACGTGAACTAATGAACAAAAACAGTGATTCCAGACTTGCCTAATTCAGGTTCAATCTAATTCAAAGGAATGATTAAAAATAGTACCGCTGATCATCTGTTTTCCCTGTTCTCAAAAAAGTACATTATTTAGATTAATATGTCACTAAATAAGCCAAATTCATCTTTTTTCTTGATGACTGTATCTTTTTCTTCTAAATGTAAAAGTACACTTAAATGTAGTGAAGAATAACTGATTGCTCTTAATTGCAAGAAGAGCAATTAATGATGTTTTTTAAACTTTCCGGTAATCTTTATTACTAAAAATGCTATGTCAGAGACTTTATAAGCCACAAATTTCATTGAATTATTATTTATCATGTATAAATAACTGAATTTTGTGTCAATCAAAAGTCTGTAGTGTATTTCTCTTCTAAAATTTGCCACATGTGGTCAAGTACTCCCAAAGAGACAGAGACAATGTAATTGATATGATTTATGTCTGTGCTATCTAAACATTGTGTGATATGTGGATGATGTGTAAAGGAGAGTCATGATTTGATTGGTCCTCTAAAGGCAAAGAAGCAAATGCATGGGCTTAGTACTCAAGTTCTTCCTATGAAGAAATTGTTTTTTTGGGGGAATTAGTTTTACATTTCTTTGAAGATTTCTTTATTTGTACTCTATTATTTAATCAGAGTGCATTTCACAGTAACATATTTGTTGCTGTTGTTGTGAAGTGCCTTCAAGTCAGTTCCAACTCATAGTGACCCTTTATACAACAGAATGGAACACTGCCTGGTCCTATGCCAGCCTCACAAATCTTGCAGTGATGGTAACATATTTATATGAGTTAATTCTGTGTTTAAAAGTATTTCCTTTTTGCCTCTTTCTTGAGGATGTAGGGGTGCCAGAATTGATTTCAATAAGGATCTAGGCAAAGTAATAGAATAAAATGATAAAAGAACTAAATATTTAGATGTATTTGTTCAGTCTCAGGATCCAGTTGAAAACTCCTGACTTACTTTTATTGTAAGTAATAGTCATCATTTTTCAAATGCTTTTCTATAAACTCAACTGATAAATAAACAAGTTTTTTTTTTTTTTTGAATATTCTGAACTTCAATTGTTACTTGTCACTTCCAAGATATAAAATGACATTGTCACTTACAAATCATGACTTTAATAATTTAAGGGCCTTCTATACTAACGTAGAGGAAACACTTGAAAAACACGCAGTGCTTACAAAAAGTTGAGGCTTCCTAATAGTTTGGTTAGATAAAGCCAAAGATTCATTTTCCATAAACAAAGCTAGCTATATTTGGTTTCATGCTATGCCTTACTTACCATTATAAACTTTTGTTGATAGAGAAAGATTTAGTGAGATATTGTCTGAATTGCTACAAATCCTCTCCACACTTCAAAAAATAGCTGAAAGCAAATACTATTAATAGTGATGTGCTGGTGGCACTACTTTTGTTTGAGAAGGCTTATAAATAAATGATATTTTGCAAACATTTCCCCTCTATTGGGGCAGAGAATTGAAAATCTATTTGCTAAAGTTAAAGCAATCTGAAATTCAATTTGTGGGCTGCCGATCTGCTTTAAGAGCATGTATGTAAACACTTTTAGGCTACGGTAAAGACTTATTTCACTGTGCTTTCAGATAACTTATTTTCTTTCTCTTGGAAAATTCCAGTTTTACATTGATTTTTTCTGGGAATAACTGGAATGTAAAAATTAGTGTGTATGCAGGTAGTGAATTGACTCTAACAGTCTGAAAATAAATAACCTAGTTTCATAGTCACAGATCTAAAGTTTAAGAAGTTATCATTGGTATTGTATGACCAATGAAAGA
>NW_006921856.1:0-1595 GCF_000298275.1 Orycteropus afer afer
GCTTACCTTGCTTCCGAAGACCTGGTCCCTCTCGGTAGGGTAACAAGGGAACGTGTTCAGTGCAGATCAGTGAGTAAGCACAAGCCCGCCTTGTTATACATACATATATATAGATATAGATAGATAGATACACACATACATACATATAGAGAGATAGATAGATAGAGAGATATAGATATCTTACCACAAAAAAAAATGTTTTGTTTTGTTTTTTAATGTATCAAATGATGCTAGGATGGCTTGGAATAAAATGGCCTCACTCTCATGGCTGGAAGTTGATGATGGCAGCCCAGCTGGGAGCTCAGCTGAAGCTCAGGGACCTTTTTTCTCCTTCTCCTCATGGGTCTCTCCACATGACTATTTAGGCTGACAGCATGGTGACTGAGTTCTAAGAAACAGCATTCCAAGCACTGAAGAGGAAGCTAGAGATTTCTTAACTCACAGCCTTGGAAGTTACAGTCATTTCTGTGCATTCTTTTAGTCAAAGCAGTAACAAGACCAACCCAAATTCAACTTGTGAGAAATAGACCCCCACCCCTTGATGAGAAGTGTAGCAATGAAGCATCTAGTTCTGTTGGGTCATCTTCAATCTATCACACACATCTCCCTGCTTCCATCCTTGCCACTCCATAAAGTAATTTCCACATAACTTCCATAGACTTTCATTAAAAACACAGTTAGACCATGTGACCTCCTAGACTATAAACCAAAACAATACAATAGCTTTTCATATCATCCAGACTAAAAGTCAGATTTCTCTCCATGATCATCAAGGCTCTGCTACAGACCCTCACTCCCTCTCCCAGCTCTATTCTCCTACTCACTCCACTCATGCCACTTGCTCTTTCTGCTGTTCTTCAAACTCCCCGGTCACATTCCTGTCTTTGCATTGGCTATTCCTTCTCCCTAGATCCCATAGATCTTTGTGTGGACTACACATTCCCTTACTTCTTTCAGATGTCTGAAAAAGCACTTCATCAAAAAGGCCTTCACTTTTGTCATTCAACTTATTCAATAAAATTTGGAAAATATTATTTCCTGTGTGCCAGACTCCACAGAGAGAAATTAAACCAATTGGCAATAAGACCATGTATGTCAATGTGTTAAGTACAGGTCACAAATGACAGAGAAGCTCAACAAGCACCATCTAATCCTGGGCTGTTAGAGATAGAAGGGTCCTGAGAGCTGAACTGCAACAGCTTTTTGTTTATGGGTGAGAACAGCTGGATCCAAAAGAGATGAGAGGCTCGATCAAGGTCACAGAGTAGTAGGTTCAGGAACCAGGCAAGTGATTCAGGTCACTAGATGAAGTCAGAACTCTGGCTTCTTATTCCTCTAGAGAAGTGCTGGCCCCTCTCTCTATGCAGGACATTTTAGGCAAGGAGCATTCCTTGCCCGATGTTACTGGTTGGATACAAATCAAATAATTTTGCAGAAATGAGAATGACTTTATGAGAGTTCCAGCAAAATGGCAGACTAAGCAGAAAGACTGCATAGACCCTCTTCAACAAAGAAAAGGGAAACCAATTAACACAGACACAGAAGATAATCTTGGGCCCCTGAACCTTGAAGGGAAGGATATAGAAGTGGACTAA
>NW_006921856.1:2318-3021 GCF_000298275.1 Orycteropus afer afer
AAAAAAAAAATCAAAACAAAATGAAGAAAGCCTAGGGTTCATGTGGGACACCATCAAAAGGAATAACTTACATGTGATTGGAATTCCAGAACAAGAAGAGATAAACAAAACCACTGAGAAAATGGTCCAAGACTTGCTCAAGGAGAACTTCCCTGATATGATGAAAGATGAGAATATATCCATTCAGGAAGTCCAATGAACTTTAAACAGGATAGACCCCAAAAGAAAATCACCAAGACACATCATCATCAAACTCACCAAAACCAAAGAAAAAGACAGAATCCTGAAAGCAGCATGGAAAAAACAAAAAGTTACCTACAAAAGACAACCAGTAAGAATAAGCTCTGATTTCTCAGCAGAGACCATGCAAGCGAGAAGACAATGGGATGGTATATATAAAACCCTGAAAGAGCAAAATTTTCAACCAAGAATTATATACCCAGCAAAATTATCCCTCAAATATGATGGTAAAATTAGGAGATTTCCAGATAAGCAGAAACTAAGGGAATTTGTTAAAACCAGACCAAGCTTACAAGAGATGCTAAAGGGAGTCCTTTGAACAGACAACCAAAAATAGCAAATAACAACCGAACATTAATATACAAGATGACATAACCCAGAAACCACAGCTAAGGACATATCCAAACTAAAATGAGTTTACAAGATTGTAAACAGGGAACCAGAGACATCAATTGGCAAGTGA
>NW_006921856.1:5594-6950 GCF_000298275.1 Orycteropus afer afer
CTCAATGGAGAGAGACTGAAACCATTCCTCTTGAGAACAGGAACCAGACAAGGATGACCGCTATCACCACTTCTATTCAACATTGTCCTGGAAGACCTAGCCAGGGCCATAATGCAAGAGAGGGAAATCAAAGGCATCCAAATTGGTAAGGAAGAAGTCAAACTATCCGTGTTTGCTGATTATATGATTCTATACGTAGAAAATCCAAGAGACTCAGTCAAAAATCTACTGGAACTAATTGAGAGATTTAGCATCATGACAGGATATAAGATCAACATCAAAAAATCAGTTGGATTCCTCTACACCAGCAAAGAGATGGCTGAAAAATAAATAAGGAAATCAACACCATTTACAATAGCTACCAAAAAAAATAAAATACTTGGGAATAAATCTTACCAGGGACACAAAAACTTCTACAAAGAAAACTATAAAAAACTACTTCAAGAAACCATAAGAGATCTACATAAATGGAAGAACATCCCATACTTGTGAATAGGAAGATTGAACATTGTAAAAATGTCAGTTCTACCCAAAGCAATCTATATATTCAATGCAATTCCAATCCAGATCCAATCAACATTCTTTAGGGATATGGAAAAACCAATCACTAATTTTAATATGGAAAGGGAAGGACCTCGGATAAGCAAAGCACTGTTGAAGAAGAAAAACAAAGTAGGAGGTCTCACACTGCATGGCAGCATTAAGGATGAGAAAGACATAGAGAGGTACATGAGAGGTACAGACAACAAATATGAACCCTTTTGTACATACAGTACTGTGTTGTCAGTGAAGGCTAACATGGGTATATGGATAGATAGATGGGTGGACAGGCTGAACTATTAGAGAGTGTATCCAAGAACATATATAGGGTTGGCAGATGAAATGGGGAGTGTATCCAAGAACATAAATAGGGTTGGCAGATAATGGTCCTACAAGTTTATGTGAATGATCAGAATTCCCAGGTGTATAGTAGAGCTGACAAGGGGCCACAGCCAGCTACCCAGAGGGACCAAGTAGTTGAACCTGTGGGCTTAGGACCATAGTCACAGGGGACATCAAGCTCAATTGGCATAACATTATACAAAACATTGTTCCACCTCCTGCTTTAGCGAGTAGCGAGTGGGATTTTAAAAGCTAGTAAGCTGTCGTCTAGATGCAATGATGGGTCTCTCCTCCTCCAGAACAAAGAAGAATGAAGAAAACCAACATTCATGGAAACAATTAGTCCTAGTAACTGGTATACCATCTGATCTGCAGCCTATACGTCTATGAGACCAGAAGAACTAGATGGTACCCGGCTTCCACTGTCATCCACTTGGAAGGGGATCTATGTAGGAGATCCTTGATAGAGAGGGA
>NW_006921856.1:7238-13578 GCF_000298275.1 Orycteropus afer afer
GGAGGGGAGCTGTTGCATTGTGGTAAACTGTGGTCAATGTCATGAGACAAAGTATATGTGAACTGCTGTATGGAAAGTGAATTTGCTCTGTAAACCTTCACCCAAATCACAATAAAAAAAGAAAGAAAGAAATGGGAATGACTCTATGAACTGGACAATAAAAGTAAGACTTGCACTTTGTGTGTTCTCTTGTACAAGCATACCTTGGAGCTATTGTGGGTTTGGTTCCATCACAATAAAGTGAATGTCACAATAAACCAAGTCTCATAAATTTTTTGGTTTCCCAGTGCATATAAAAATTATGTTTACACTATAATTTAGTCTATTAAGCATAAAATAGCATTATGGAAAAGTTTGAAATATGGTGACAATTACCAAAATTTGACATAGAGACATAAAGTGAGCACATGTTGTTGGAAAAATAGCTTTGATAGACTGGCAAGACACAGGGTTGCCACAAACCTTCAATTTGTTAAAAAAAAAAAATTGTTTCTGCAAAGTGTAATAAAATGTAATATGCCTGTACTAGACAAAAAAGATCCTTTAGAGTTTTAGATCATTTGAATTGCCTGTGGTTATGGAACCAGCCACATGAAAAATATTCTTGGTCTTTGGTTGTCATAAATATCCTCTTTTCTCCAACCATCAGCAAAAATGCTCTCTGTATAAGGTAGAAATATCTAAGCAAATTCTCCCTAAACTAGTGACTCCATGATTAAAAAAAAAAAAAAAAAAATATTTTACTGCGATGCACTTGAATAAAAGCTTTTTGATACTTACCCTTGTTATGTTTCTGAGAGCACAATTAATATAAGGCATTCTCCTGTTGTGTTTTACTAAATTTGGGTATATGAGTAGCTACCACATTGTGCAGTCATAAGCCAGATAATTAATGACTCTTTTTGCATAATACAAGTGTCCAATTCTGTGTTTTAGTTCTTATTGAAATTTCTCAAATGATGTTATTTTAATAACATGTGTTAGGACAAAGAACAGCACTGAACCATGTGAAAGATTCGTTTCAGGAAAGAAAGTGGGAAATTGCCTTGCAGAACATTGTGAATCAGGTTTGAAAAAAACAGAGAAGAAATGAGATGATCCTTTACATATTCTACCTTAAATTACTAATGTATTTCTCCTCCAAGTTGTTCTCATTGTCTTTACTAAGCAAATTTGGACATTAGTGATATTAAAAATAAATAATTATTTCCCCCTCCTACCTTGTTTTCATCTCATGATTAGCATTACCTGGAAGAAATCACAAGCTGGTGTCAATATACATTATGGGGCCAAATCTTGTCCATGATGATGTTTCTAATAGCTTCTGACTTCATTCAAGTTCAGCATGACCAATTGGATGGTTTAAGTTTATTTGCTTAGGCCACAGATGTATAATGAGACAGAGTGGGGTGTATTTTACCTTTTTTCTTCCTTTTTGTAATTGTTACGAACTGTACCTTGCAATTTTTCAGTTTGTGCTTCAGTTAAAATCACATCAACCCACTAAGTTAGTTACTTCAGGCTCTGTATGAGCCATCAGCTGGTCCTTTTTCTTTTAACTGCTGCAGTAACTCTCATCCTACAAAGACAGTATATATCTGTACCTCCCACAAGCTTTTCTCTTAGTATATGCTCACTAAATATTTTTCAACAGAATCTGTAAAGAGAGAATGCCCTCAGTACTTCCCTCCCTTCAAAAAAATGGATTTCCAAACTCCTAGAAACATGTTCCTATTAAAAAGGCATATCTTCACTAACAGTCAAATAAAAATAAAAAATTTATTAATATCTGTGTGATTTGTCTTTAGAACGTGCTGAGTGACACATCTAAGTTGGTAACCATTTAGTTGAGTCCTGTTATGGATTGAATTGTGTCTTCCAAAAAGATATGCTAAAGTTCTAAATCTTGGACCTGTGATTGTGACGCTGTTTAGAAATAAGGCTTTTCTTTTTTCGTGTTAATGAGCTCATACCAGGGTATGATGGACCTAAACCTAATCCCACTTGTGTTATGCCTTATAAAAAGAGCAGAATAGTCAAAGAAACACACAGGAAGGGGAGATACTATGTGATGACAAAGGCAGATATATCTATAAGGATACACAAAGGAACACCAAGGACTGTGAGCAGCCATCAGAAACTATGAGAGAAGGAATCAACATGGGCAACACCCTGATTTGGAGTTCCAGCCTCCAAAACTATGAGACAATAAATTTCTGTTCTTTAAAACCAGCCACTTTGTGTTGTTTTGTTATGGCACCACAAGGAGATTAATACAGAATTTAGTACCAAAGAATGAGGTTGCTGCTCTAACAAATACCTAAATATGTGAAATTGGCATTGGGAGTGGGTGATGAGTAGAAGCTAGAAGAGTTTGGGGGCACTTGATAGTGAAGAATTTGTTGGGAGAATTATGAACAATTAGGGTGATTATGATTAGCACTCAGAAAGAAATGAAGAAACCTGTAGAGAAATCTTTATCATCTTTGTCATATAGCTGATGAGAAATAGAATGTTTCTAGAAACGTGGGCATTATATGTGCTTCTGATGAGGTCTTAAAAGGAAATTGTTAACATGTTATGGACACTGGAGGAAAGATGATCCTTCTTCGAATGTAACAAAGAACTTAGCTGAATTACATTTGAATATTTTGTTGCAGTAGTGCTTGTAAGTGATGAACTTGGTTATTTAGCTGAGATCTCTAAGCAAAATCTTGAAAGTACAGTTCATTTTCTCATTGCTGCTTATAGTAAACTAGAAAGATTGAGAAGTGAACTGTGAAACAAAAAGAAATCAAAACTTAAAGATAAACGTTTGACCTATGGGTCTAATCAAACCTCTCAGCAAAAATATTCTGTTTAGACTGAAGAGGACATAGGATGAAATGAAGAAAAGCTGTCCAATTTCTGGAATTCTATAAGCAAGAAATGAGCCAATGGAGATACTTGGTTGCAAACATCTACTGTCCTCCAAGAAAAGGAATGGATGATCCTGAAAGTAGTTCATAGACTACCAGAACTCTTGGAAGGCACCCTGGTGGAGGGTAGGAGGTGACAGAGTCACTGCTTTCTTGGCTTCAAAAGATAGGGCTATTGTACTGGAGGATGGCACTGCTTATGTTGGTAGGCCAGGAGAACAAGGCCACCCAAGGCCAGGCCACTAAACTGGTGGACTGGGAGAATGGAGCCACCACCAAAGCTGAGTGGGTGGAGACATTGTCCCAGAGGGTGTTGAAAGCAGAGCTGATGCCCCAGGCCAAGAGGTCCCCATCCAGAGCCCAGAAGGTGGAGTCAATGTTCAAAGAGTCCTGGAGAACAAAGGATATCTTTAAGCCTTAAGATTTAATGAAAGTTGAAGTTCTGGTAAGATGACAGAATAGGCAGACAAACTACACAGACCATCTTCAACAAAGAAAAGATGAACCAATTAACACAGATACAGAAGATAATCCTGGAGCCCTGAGCTTTGAAAGGAAGGATACAGAAGTGAACTAAACTCCAACTAGTAGATGAACCTGCATGAAGCATGAAGACAGCAAAAAGGGACACATACAGAGCTGAGGACTCTCAGCAAAACTGATGGCATGGACAGTTGAATATTGCCAAGTGGTGTTAGGACCTAGGAATTAACCTAAAAAGCAGCCCTGCTAGCCAGGGGCTGCACAGAAGACTGCACTGGTGACTGTTGAATAAAAGGAGAAGCAGCAAAGAAGGAGACAAATTGAGCTTCAGACTTTTGTCTATCCTGAGGGCACAGCCATTTTGAATGTTTACAAGTGGTTCAACCATTTTAGATATATAAACTGACAGCATTCTCTCAGATTCCAGGGACCTAAGAAAGCGTTTCACAACAAGGATATACTGGACCCTGAGGACTGGAAAGGTACAGTATTCCCCTTATTACTCTTAAACCCTACACCCTCTTGGTAAACAGAGATATGGCCATACCTCACCACCATCCACCTTCTGGGCCAGCAGGAACTCCATCCCAGTCTGTGTGCTCTGATGGAGCCTGGCTGCCCTGCCCAGCCCTACCCATATTTGTTTGTTTCTTTTTAGTTTGAGTTTGTTTGTTTCTATTTTTAAATTATTCTTAATTTTTTCTTCCTTTTTATTATTATTCTTTTTCCTTCCCATCCCAGGTTCTAGTTTTCAGCTTTTTCTCTCTCCCCTTTTCCTGATTCCCCTTTTTTTTTTCTTTTTCTTTCTTGTGATTCTCCTCATTTCTTGTTTTTCTTTTTTGCATTTTTCCCATTTTTTTTGCCTTCGTTATTCTCCTACTCTACCTCTATCTTTTTTCCCAGATATTGTGGAGTTTTTTTTTTTCCCCTTTCTATTCATACCTCTTTTGTCTTTTAAACTATTTCTTTAAACATTTTCTCCCATTTATTGTCTTATTTCTTTTTATTTCCTTTCTTTTTTCTCTTTTTGGTGTTTGTTCCTGTGTATTTATGTGGTTTGTATTTTCTTGTCCTCTTGTTTTTACTTTTTTGATGTTTTTTTGATTGCTGTTTTTGTCTAACTGAGTGGAAGACAGCAACCATGCCATACGACCCAACCACACCTGCATGTCCTGCAGCTCCACTTACTGAGTGAGTGCTACCACTTCCTTCTGCAGCAAATGCCAACAATACATTACCACCAATAACAGCCTGACTCACCCTTACCTATTCTTCACAAACAGTTATCAGAGATCTGTGCAGTGACTCTCATTCTCTGTCACACCCAGCAGGAGACAACTGATGAGTGCATAAGTGCTGCCAACTAACCCATAGAGGAGCACAGTACCCTGCTTACTCAGATACATCCAAAGAAAGAAAATGAAAATCTAGGGTGGATCACTCCAACATACAATCACCAATTAAATATAAATATAACAAAGTCACAATGTCTCAGAAACAACAGACCACCACAGTCTACACAAAGAAGCAAGATAAAGCAAAAGAAACAAGGAACCAGAATACAGACCCAGAACATATCCCTGAGGAAGAAGCAGGAAATTCAAAAGGGAAATTCAAAAGAGTTACATTTAGGTACCTTCAATGGATTGAGAGGCAGATCAAGGAAAACACTGACAAAATTAAGGAAAGCACAGACAAAATTCTGGAACAATTTTGGAAGAAAATACAAGAGCAAAATCACGAAACAAATGAAAAATAAGAAATGATACAAAACCTACAGATAGAAATCCAGAAGATTAATACTAAATTTTCAGAAATAGATAACACATTGAAAGGGCAAAGGAGTAGAATGGAATCAATGGAAGACAGAATTAAGGAGATTGAAGTCAAATACCTGAATACCTCTTTGGAAAGATATCAATCAGAAAAAAAAGATCAAAACAAAATGAAGAAAGCCTAAGATTTGTGGGGGATACCATTAAAAAGAATAAACTACGAATATTCGGAATTCCAGAACAGGAAGACACAAATAAAACTACTGAGAAAATTTTCAAAGATTTGTTGGAAGAGAACTTCCCTGATATAAAGAAAGATGAGAATATATTCATTCAGGAGGTCCAACAAACCCCAAACAAGATAAACTCCAAAAGAAAATCACCAAAACATATCATCATCAAACTCACCAAGATGAAAGACAAAGAAAGAATCCTCAAAGCAGCACAGGAAAAACAAAAAGTTACCTACAAAGGGCAATGAACAAGAGTAAACTCTGAATTCTCAGCAGAAACCATGCAGGCGAGAAGGCAATAGGATGGTATATATAAAACCCTGAAAGAGAAAATTTTCCAACCAAGAATTATATACCCAGAAAAATTGGCCCTTAAATATGATGATGGAATTAGATTTCCAGATAAGCAAAAATTAAGAAAATTTGTTAAAACAAGACCAATGTTACAAGAGATACTAAAGGAAGTCATTTGCACAGAGAAAAAATAATAGAAACATCAAACATCCATTAATACACATTAACACACCCAGAAACCAACCCAGTTATGGAAGTATCCAAAGTAAAATAAGGTTACAAGATTGTAAACAAAGAACCAGAGACTTCAATTGTCAAATGAGAACAACTACAAGACAAAAAGAGGGAAAAAATTTTCTAGTTACTGAACTTCTAAATGGTGAGGAAGTCAAGACAATTGTAAGATAGAATGGACTGTTCGAGAAAATTATAAATCATAAGGTAACCTCAAAGAAAAATTTTAAACCTTCACATCACAACAAATAGAGGACAAGTAGTAATATTTAGCAAATACTAAAACAACAGCAACAAAGGAAATGATACCATGATTCATAAACAAAATGAGCTCAGCACAGTAAATTATATGGAACAAAGAAACCAAGAACACCAAAAAAAAAAAAAAAAACACACATAACAA
>NW_006921856.1:15124-19641 GCF_000298275.1 Orycteropus afer afer
AAAAAAAAAAAAATCCTAGCCAATAGATTCCAACAACATATGAAAAAAATAATACATTGTGACCAAGTGGGGTTCATATCAGGTATGCAAAGGTGGCTCAACCTTAGAAAAACAATCGATGTCATCCATCACATAAATAAAACAAAGGAAAAGAACCAAATGATCATACCAATAGATGCAGAAAAGGCATTTGATAAAATCTAACACCCATTCCTGATAAAAGCTCTCAGTAAAATAGGAATAAAAAGGACATTTCTCAACATGTTTTTGTTATTGTTGTTATGTGCCTTCAAGTCGGACCCAACTCACAGTGACCCCTCCTTGGGTTTCACAGGTGGTATCACTATGGAAGTTGATTGCCCAACCTTCCTTTCAAGGAGTGGCTGGTGGGTTTGAACCACCAGCCCTCTGGTTAGCAGTCAAGTGCCTTAGGCACTAGGCTACCACAGCTCCTTTTCTCAACATAATAAAGGGCATATATGCAAAACCCACAGCCAATGTTATTCTCAATAGAACAAGACTGAAACCATTCCCCTTGCAAGCAGGAACCAGACAAGGATGCCCTCTATCACAATTTCTATTCAATATTGTATTGGAAGTCCTAGCCAGGGCAATAAGGCAAGAAACAGAAATAAAAAATATCCAAATTGGTAAGAAAGAAGTAAAACTATCCCTATTTGCTGGTAATATGATCCTACACATAGAAAACCCAAGAGACACGGTAAAAAAAAAAAAAAAAAAATACTGGAACTAATTGAGAGATTTAGCATAGTGGCGGAATACAAGATCAACATCCAAAAATCAGTTGGATTCCTCTACAGCACCAAAGAGATTGCTGAAAAAGAAATAAAGAAATCAATACCATTTATATAGCTACCAAAACAATTAAATACTTGGGAATACATCTTACCAGGTACACACAAAACCTGTACAAAGAAAATTACAAAAGACTACGTCAAGAAATGATAAGAGATCTATATAAATGGAAGAACATACCATGATTATGGATAGGAAGATTGAACATTGTGAAAATGTCAATTCTATCCAAAGCAATCTATACATTCAATGCAATCCCAATCCAGATCCCATTAGCATTCTTTAAGGATATTGAAAAAACAATCACTAACTTTATATGGAAAAGAAAGAGACCTCCCATAAGTGAAGCATTATTGAAAAAGGACAAAGTAGGAGATCTCACACTCCCAGATCACAAAACCTGCTATACACACAGAAGTCAAAATGGCCTGGTATTGGTAGAACGACAGACACATAAACCAATGGAATAAAAATGAGAACTCAGAAATAATCCATCAACGTATGGTCAGCTTATCTTTGACAAAGGGATGATATCTATTAAATGAGGAAGAGATTCTGTTTAACAAATGGTGCTGGAAAAACTGGATATCCATTTGCAGAAAAATGAAACAAGATACATATCTCACACCATACACAAAAAGTAACTCCAGATGGATCAAAGACTTAAATGTGAAACCTAGAACTATAAAGTTCCTCAGGGAAAAAACTAGGGACAAATTTAAGGCCCCTAATCTATGGAATAAATCCACTATCAAGCATAACCCAAAATGCACAAATAGCAGAAGATAAACTAGATGAATGGGATCTTCTAAAAATTTAAATTTTATGTGCTTCCAAAGACTTCTCCAAAAGAGTAAAAAGAGAACCTACAGATTGGGAAAAACATTTTGCAATGACATATCTGACAAGGAACTTAGCTCTAAAATTTATAGAAAATTACCACACCTCAACAACAAAAATACAAAAAAATCCAATTAAAAAATGGGCAGAACACATGAATAGACACTTCACCCAAGATGATTTTCAGGTGACCAACATGCATGAAAAAATGTTCATGATCATTAGCCATTAGAGAGATGCAAATCAAAACAACAATGAGATACTGTCATGCCCCACCACTAATAGCAGATTTCAACAAGACAGAAAATAACAAAAGCTGGTGAGGATGTGGAGAAATTAGGATTCTCATACACTGCTGGTGGGACTTTAAAATAATATAATCACTGTGGAAAGCAGTGTGACAATTCCTTAAAAAATTGGAGTTAGAAATACCATTTGACCCAGCAATTCCATTACTCAGTATATATCCTAAAGAAGTGAGAGCCAGGACAAGAACAGATATATGCACACCCATGTTCATCGTAGCACTATTTACAATAGCTAAAAGAAGGAAACATCCTAGGTGCCCTTCGACAGAAAGATGGATAACCAAACTATAGCACATACACACAACGGGATACTATGCAACCGTAAAGAATAATGTAGAATCTGCAAAACACCACATAATGTGGATGAACATGGAGGACATTATGCTGAGTGAAATAAGTCAATCACAGAAGAACAAATATTGTATTAGTCCACTACTGTGAAAAGTCAAGGAAAGGTTTATATATGTAAGGAAACTTTCTTTGTTGGTTACCATTGGTGGGAAAGGAGGGGGCGGGAATATGGCTAGATAGGTAGAGGCAAGTATTGATTTGGGTGAAGAGAAGGGAAATGTACCCAATGTGAATGATCAACACAGTGGCACTGAGGAAGAGGAAAACATAGAGCGGTCTTTGGTGCTGTAGAGGAGATACAGACAACAAAGATGAACCCTTTTGCATATACAGTACTGCATTGTCAGTGATGGCAAACAGTGGAAAGGCTTCACAATCAGGTATGTCTAGGCATGGGGAATGTGCCCATGATCATGTATAGGGTTGGCAGACAATGTATCTACAAGCATATTTGTATGTTCTGTAAGAATGCCCAGGTAAATAGTAGAACTGACAAGGGACAAGTTTGTGATGACTTCTTGGCAACAGCCAGCTACCCAGAGGGAGCAAGAAGTTGGACAGGTGGACTTGGGACCATGGTCCCAGGGGACATCAAACTTAAGTGGCATAACATACTACACAAAAATATTGTTCCATATCCTACTTTGGTGAGTGGTGACTAGGATCTTAAAAGCTTTCAAGTGACCATCTAGATGCAACAATGGATCTCTCCTCGTCCATAGCAAAGGACAATGAAGAAAACCAATGACACATGGAAACAATTACTCTAAGGGACTGGTACACCAGGTGATCCTCAGTCTATATGACTATGAGACCAGAAGAGTTAGAGGGTACCTGGCTACCACTGTCAACCACTCAGAGGGGCATCTATGTAGGAGTTCCTGGATGGAATGGGAGAAAAATGTGGAACAAAACTCAAAATCATTTTAAATATAAATAAATAAATAAGTACGGAGCAGGTTTTTGGTCTGATAGCGCTAGTGAAACCCTTGAGACTATGGCCCTTAGCTGCCCTTCAGGTCTGGAGTTGTACCCTCTCCTGTGGCTTCCAGCCAAACAAAAGACAGGCATATGAGCTGAAAATTTACACTAAGTAGGTACACTCCTTTGAGAGTCAATCATGGGAGAATAGAAGGGCAGTGTATGCACAGGGAGACAGGTTGAGGGGCATGAGTGCATTGGAGAGAAGGACACAGTAGAGAGGTAACTATGGGGAAGAAGTGAGAAGAAAGCTGTTACATTGTTGGAAACTGCAGTCAATGTTATGAGACAAAGTGTATATGAACTGCTGTATGGAAAATGAATTTGCTCTGTACACTTTCACCCAAATCACAGTAAAAAAAATTTTAAAAAATTAATGAATGTTGTCCTGATGGATTTCATACTTGCTTGTTACCCTGGACCATTCCTTTTCTTCCAACTTCTCCCTTTTGGAATGGGAATGTCTATCTCTTGCTCCACCATTGTACTTTGTTGAGGTATTTGTTTGCTTATGTATTCCTTTGGGGAGACTCCATAGGTTTCAGAGTTGGGTTGCCTGTAATCTTTATGGAAGCCCGTTGTCAGACATGGATCTTCCACAGTGCTGCTGGGCAGTTCAAACAGGAAACCTTTGGGTTACTAGGCAAGTGGAGACCATCTGGGCCACCCAGAGTCCTTTCCACCATTGCACATTGGAAGTAGATAACTTGTATCCTAGGTTTCACAGGTCCACAAATGGAGAACTTTTCCCCAGGATGGAACACACCAAGAATTTCATCCATACGTGAGTTAGATAATTCAGAAAATGAGATTGTAGACTTAGAGTGTGTTATGGATTGAATTGTGTCTCCCAAAAAATACATGTTAGACTCCTAACCCTTATGCCTGTGGATGTAATCCTGTTCAGAAAAAAGGTAACATATTAGTGGTCATGTAATGTTCTGTAAGAATACCCAGGTAAATAGTAGAGCTGACAAGGGACAATTTTGTGATGACTTCTTGGCCACAGCCAGCTACCCAGAGGGAGCAAAAACAAAAAGCCAGGAACCCGGACAGAACAGTCAGCCCCAGGGTTGCAGGTGAGGAGAGACAACTCAGGGACGCCCAAAGTAGCAGGCGGGAAGAGCAGGAGAAAGGGGATAAAAGCCAGGAACCTGGACAGAGGAGCAGTCAGCCACAGGGACAATTCAGGGACGCACAAAGCAGCAGGCCAGAAGAGCA
>NW_006921856.1:45212-51409 GCF_000298275.1 Orycteropus afer afer
GAGACAAAGTATATGTGAACTGCTGTATGAAAAGTGAATTTACTCTGTAAATCTTCACCCAAATCCTAATAAAAAATAAATAAATAAATAATGAAAAAAAGTTAAGATCTTCAAGTGTCCTCTCTTTGGCAAATTGAAAATATCTTTGTGTCCTTACCCAGTCGTTTTATAACTCAGTGATTTTTTTTTCTTCAATCAAGAATTTCAGCCAGAGCAGTCATATTTGTATTCGAAGCCTGCCAACTCTGACCAGAAATCAGGTCTCAGTGTAAGACACACCTTGACAAGTGGATTAGATGTTCTAGTGAAAGGCAGATAAATGTCACTCATGTCACTCTAAATGAAAGCATAGGCTTCCTTATCAGTTTGTAGAGTTTAGGTCTTACTTTCAACACTTCTAGAGTGCTTTACACTTTAAGATCCTTTAAATGAAGGCTTTTCCATCTAGCTTCCACCATTTATGCCCCAAGAGGGAATTATTACTGTTTAACTCTTTGAATTATATGACTTCTGTCAACTTTCTGTCTTTTCCTTTAGAATCCCATACAACCTGTGGTCTGAAACAGAAACCTGCCAGAATTTTATCAAATGACATATTAGGAAATAAAAATGTAGTAACACCCTTCAATAGTGCTAGATCATGAACATCTTCTATCTGCTTTTTTAAAAAATCATGTTTTACCAGACTCTGATTATTTGGGGGTATTATGAGCATGAGATATGTCATCTAAATCCATGTAATAACAGTCAAATCCTGTTCTCAGAAACCTAAATGTGGACAACCAAAGCTTTCTGGGGGAGGAAAAAAAAAAAAAAACAAAACTATGATCAGCAGCATGGACACTCTTTTATGTGTGCAGCATCATTTCCCAAAGTATCTGAGGGATATGAGGCCCACTAAATGATTTTAAAAGAAGGGCTTTGTGTTAGTGTGGGTTCCCTAGAGAAGAAAAACCAGTAAAGCTTATATAGAGAGAGAGAAATTTATCTGAGGAAAATGGCTCACACACCTATAGAAACTGGCAAGTCACAAGTTCCTGGATCAAACACCAAGCTAGAGGCTTCTTTCGACTCACACAGCTGCAGGGGCTGAGAAGCTCAATGTTGGCAGGCAACATACTGGCTGTTGACTCCAACAGATGACAAATCCAAGATCACCAAGCTGAATGGTGGATTGTTCTCTCACAGACAGTTGTAGGCAGCACAACAGGATCCAGACCCACTGAAGAGCTGAAGAGTCTGTCTTTTTCCCAGGATGTTCATATATATATATATATATTCACACATATATATTGAAAGCAGGCCACACCCCTAGGGAAAATCCCTTTCAACAGATTGGCTACTCAAACATATACTTCCAACCTCATCATGGGAATGACTACATCATAATTACTTAAACCACTTAGAATCGTGGTCCAGCCAAGTTGACACACATCCCCAACTATTAGTCCACCACTTGTCAACTTGGCAGTTATACATGTCTCCTTAACTATATATGCACTTAAATAAGGACAATTATAAAGTCATATTTTCACCTAACACTAACACTCGTACAACCGAAACACATTAATCCTATTTATATTTCATAGTTAATAACAGAAGAAGACAAAAATATTTGATGCACACATACAATTAAGAAATACAACAATCACAGTCCTTGTTTCTGCAACTGGTCATGTGGTCATTCAGAACTACCTTCTTCCACCACCCATTCTGTATTTCCCTTGCCCTCAGCAAGCACCTCACCTGGTCAAGTTCTTTGCCTGGTAGGGTAGTAGGGGACAAGTGGCAGCAGTTAATTGACAAAGACAAGGTAGGCATGGTTACCATAATGGACAGCAGAGTCAAAACAGTAATCAGAATACTCTGACTCATGTGGAATTACAGCATTGGCTGCTTAAGCATGGTATTCCTAGGAGTGAAATACATGGTAAACCTACTAAATATTTACTTGATCTGTATAGGTCACATGAACAGCAGTCTAGATTGAATCATCAGAATATAGAGTCACAGTGCCTCAATCAATTCCCAGACTTGAGTCACTTTACAGACCCAAACCCCCTTGAATGAAGGGGAGGCTGGGTACTCTTGAGGAAGGACCCCACTACATTGCCAAAAATTTATACTGTCAATCTTTCTCCCAGCCTTCCTCAAAGGGATCTTAGGCCTTTTACAAGAGTGAATGTTCATTGGGGATAAGGAAATAATCAGATATTTTGAGGATTACTGGATACTGGCTCTGAACTGACATTAATTTCAGGAGACCCAAAGCATTACTGTGGCCCACCAGTCAGAATGGGGTCATGTAGAGGTCAAGTTATTGATCAGATCAGGTGAGTCTAACAGTGGGTCAAGTGGGTCTCCGAACCTATCATGTAGTGATTTCCCCAGTTCCAGAATGCATAATTGGAACAGATACACTGAGCAATTGGCAGAATTCCCACATTGGGTCCCTGACATGTGAAGTAAGGGCTATTATGGTAGGAAAAGCCAGGTGGAAGCCATTAGAACTGCTTCTACCTAGAAAAAATAGTAAACTGAGAGCAATACCACATCCCTGGAGAGATTGCAGAGATTACTGCCACCATCAAGGACTTGAAGGATGCAGGGATGGTGATTCCCACCACATTCCCATTTAATTCACCTATTTGGCCTGTGCAAAAAAAAAAAAAAAAACTGATGGATGTTGCAGAATGAGTGGATTATTGTAAACTTGATCAGGTAGTGACTCCAATTGGAGAGGCTGTTCCTGATATGGTTTCATTGCTTAAGCAAATTAGTACATCCTGGTATTTGGTATGCAGCTATTGATCTGGCCAATGCCTTTTTCTCAATACCAATTTCAAAGGACCATCAGAAGCAGTTTGCCTTCAGCTGGCAAGGTCAACAATACACTTTCACAGTGCTTCCTCGAGGATATAGCAACTCCCCAGCACTATGCCATAATTCAGTCTGTAGGAATCTTGATCCCTTTGCCCTCCACAAGACATCACATTGGTCCATTATATTGATGATTTTATGTTGATTGGATCTAGTAAGGAAGAAGTATTAATGACTCTAGACTTATTGGTGAGACATCTGCATCCTAGAGGGTGGGAAATTAACCCAACAGAAATTCAGGCATCTTCCACCTCAGTGAAATTTCTAGTGGTGTGTGGCATGTTGAGATATTCCTACTAAAGTAGATAAGTTATTGTGTCTGGCATCCCCCACAATTAAAGAGGAGGCATAATGTCTGGTGGGCCTCTTTGGATTTTGTAACATATCCCTCATTTGGGTGTGTTGCTTCAGCCAATTTATCAAGTGACTCAGAAAGCTACCAGTATTGAGTGGAGTCCAGAACAACAGAAGGCTCTGCAACAGGTTCAAGCTGCCATGCAAGCTGCTCTGCCTCTTGGGCCATTTGATCCAGCTGATCCAATGGTGCTTGAAGTGTCTGTAGCAGATAGAGATGCTGTTTGGAGTCTTTGGCAAGTCCCTATTGGTGAATTATCACACAGACCCTTGGGATTTTGGAGCAAAGCCCTGCCATCCTCTGCAGGTAACTACTCTCCTTTTGAGAAACAGCTTTTGGCTTGTTACTGGTGTTTAGTAGAGATTGAACACCTAACCATGGGCAACTAAGTAACCATGAGGCCTGAGCTTCTCATCATGAACTGGGTGTTGTCTGACCCACAGATTCATAAAGTTGGATGTGTACAGCAGCATTCCATTATTAAATGGAAGTGGTATATAAGAGATTGGGCTCAAGCGGACCTGAAAGCACAAGTAAATTGCATGAGGAAGTGGCCCAAATGCCTATGCTTTCCACTCCAGTCACATTACCTTCCATCTCCCAATCTGCACCTATGGCCTCAGGGGGAGTTCCTTATGATCAGTTGACTGAGGAAGAGAAAATGCATGCCTGGTTTACAGATAGTTCTGTGCAATATGCAGGCACCACTAGAAAGTGGACAGTAGCAGCACTGCAGCACCTTTCTAGGACTTCCCTGAAGGACAGTGGTGAAGGTAAATCCTCCCAATGAGCAGAACTTCAAGCTGTGCATCTGGCTATTCACTTTGCATTGAACAAGAAATGGCCAGATACATGATTGTATAAAGATTAATGGGCTATGGCCAATGGCTTGGCTGGTTGGTCTGAGACATGGAAGGAGCATAATTGGAAAATTGGTGAGAAAGATGTATGGGGAAGAGTTGTGTGGATAGATCTCTTTGCCCACCAAAAGATGACCTCGGCAGAGAAGGACTTTAACAATCAGGTGGACAGGATGACACATTCTGTGGAAACTAGTCATCCTTTTTCCCCAGCTACTCCTGTCATTGCCCAATGGGCTCATGAACAAAGTGGCCATGGTGGCAGGGATGGAGGTTATGCATGGGCTCAGCAAAATGTTCTCCCACTTACCAAGGCTGATTTGGCTACTGCCACTGCTGAATGCCCAATCTGCCAGCAGCAGAGACCAACACCAAGTCCACAATATGGAACCATTCCTTGCGATGATCAGCTGGCAACCTGGTGGCAAGTTGATTACATTGGGCCACTTCCATCATGGAAAGGACAGCATTTGGTTCTTACTGGAATCGACACTTATTCTGGGTATGGATTCACCTTCCCTGCATGCAATGCTTCTGCCAAAACTACCATCGTGGACTTACAAAATGGCTTATCCACTGTCATGGTATCCCACTTCTGACAGCAAATGTATTAGGCTAGGTTCTCTAGAGAAGCAAAACTAGTAAAGCTGAGAGAGAGAGAGAGAAATTTATCTGAGAAAAATGACTCACACACTTATAGAAGCTGGCATGTCCCAAGTTCCTGGATCAAACATCAAGTTGGAGGCTTTCGTGACTCATGCAGCTGCAGGGGCTGATGAGCTCAAGGTTGGCAGACAGTAAACCAGCTATTGACTCTGATGGATGACAAATCTAAGATCAGCAGGCAGAATGTGAATTGTTCATTCACAGACAGTTGTAGGCAGCACAACAGGATCCAGACCCACTGAAGAATCTGTCTTTTTCCCAGGATGTTCATATATATATATAGAGAGAGAGAGGGAGAGAGAGAGAGAGAGAGAACAGGCCACACCCTTAGGGAAAAATCCCTTTCATCAGATTGGCTGCATATTCATCCAATCTCATCACATCACACCTGCTTAAACCACTCAGTATTGTGGTTCAGCTAAGTTGACAAACAACCCCAACTATCACAGGCTTTCATGGTTAAATAAATTTAGAAATGCAGATGGCCTCAGAAATGCAGTCTGCTTAACTCATTGGCACTCAGAGCTTAGAACCTCTTTCTTACACATGGTGAGGCACACTACTTATTGTTAAATGTTTGACCTTGCAAGATAAGCATAGATGCTGGGAGCTGTGTCACCAATATTTCAAATACCAGCAGGGTCACCTGGGATAGGTTGCAGCAGAGATTCCAGACTACAGACTAGGAAGAAAGAACTAGCAACCAACTTCTAAAAATTAGCCAATGAAAACCATTAAGGATAAAAACAGGATATTGTTTGGCTTATTGCTTTGGACAGGTCATCACAAAGGATCAATTACCAGTGAGAGCAAAGGAGATTCTCTAGTAAGTGAATTGGAACAATAGCCAGAACTATGGACTAGAACCTGATTGTGAGGATAACCCAGGACAAGACAACATTTCAGTCTGTTGTACATAAGGATGTCATGAGTTGGAGTCATCTTGACCAATAGCCACTATCTATCTGTACTTTAAAATGTACCTTTCACTTATCTACATTTTAGTATTATAGTTTTCTTACCTACATTTCTGACCCACATTCTAAAGCTCAATAAGGAAGGACTGCATATAAATAAACATACTTTTGGCAGAAGATGTTTCTATAAGAGGTTGTTACATTTGCTTACCAATATCATGTCCAATTATGCCTGTGAATCACAGGAGTTCTCAAATTGTTTGGTCTCAAGACCTCCTATGGTTTTGAAAATTACTGAGGACTGCAAGGAGTTTTGGTTTAAGTAGATTATATCTATTAATACTTACCATGTTAGAAAGCCAGGAACCCGGACAGAAGAGCAGTCAGCCCCAGGGTTACAGGTGAGGACAGACAACTCAGGGATGCCCAAAGTAGCAGGCAGGAAGAGCAGGAGAAAGGGGATTAAAAGCCAGGAAGCCAGAGAGAAGAGCAATCAGCTGAAGGGATTAGGTGAGGAGA
>NW_006921856.1:54684-62581 GCF_000298275.1 Orycteropus afer afer
ATGTTGTAAGAAGGGACCATTCCCTGGAGAAGGATGTCATACTTGGTAGGGTGGAGGGTCAATGAAAGAGGGGGAGGCCTTCAACAAGATGGATTGACACGGTGGCTGCGATGATGGGCTCAAGTATAGCAGGGATTGTGGGGCTGGCACGGGATCAGGCTGTGCATGGGGTCGCTATGAGTTGGAAACGACTCGAAGGCACTTAACAACAACAGCAAACAACATGTTAGAAATCAAAATTGAGAAAAGATTTAAATATCTATTTGTTTACTTAAAAATAATATTAAAAGTTTGGATGAATACCTAAAATCATTGCCTTGAGATAATCTTTAAACCTTGAACCGAATATTTCCCCTGAAGTCTTTTTAAAACCAAACAACTGTTTAGCTTAATAGTTACTTTAAAAAAGAAAAGGAAAAAAAAAAAGTCTGCCTTGAGCACTGTGGTCCTTTATGAGCTATTTATATGGGGTCATATTGACAACAATAGCTTGAAGATTAGATATGAATCTAAGAGACAGTGAATTTATTTTAATGGGGAAGAACAAATTAGAAAAAAAAGAAAGAAATTGTTTAAACAACTAAAGAAATGTAATCAAATATACTAAATAGTACATTCTCAACAACAAAGTAAATAGAATTAAAAAAAAAAAAAAAAGAAACCCATAACATGTTAACACAAAAAATACATCTTAATAAAATAAATATATTTTCCAAAGAAAAAAATATTAGGGAGAATATTGTCATTGTTTTATATTTTTGAAGAATCTCTTAAATGTATGGCTTCATAGAAGACAATTGGATTCTCAGATTTGCTTCTGATTCAATCTGTTGAGATATCACACATCATATATAGACTCTGCAAAATTCCACCATACACTTGTTTAGAGATTGCAAATGTAAAGGGCAAATTATATATATATATATATATGAGAATAGTTTTGATGCTGAAAGGAAGTCTGTGACTCTAAGGGTCCCTGGAGCACACTTTTAAGAATTACTTCTTTAAGAATCCAATTTTAAAATATATTTATTGAGAATCTACTGGATGCTCAACACAATATTAATAAAGAGATACAACCCTTGACTCCAAAGAACTTATAGTATCTCCTTCCACCTCACTTCCAACCCAATCTTACAATATTTCAACTCAGTTCCATTTCTACTTCCTCCCCATCATCTTTGATAACCCCATTACAGATCTCTACATTTTCTAAATGTCTATAGCAATTATTATCTGTGCAATTGATTGAAAATTTTAATCATATGCTTCAATGTGAGAGAATTATTATTGGTCAAACTGTAATTGAATTATTTTATTAATATCTCTTTTTTTGTCTGGTTGTATCTTGTCTTTGCTACTGATGGTAAGCTCTTTGGGGGCAATAATTTTTCCTGCTTCTGATCCTCACAATACAAAGCCAAAACTGTATAAAAAAATGGATCTTAAATAGATATTAATGATTTTATTTGCAACTTAACTAAGGAGTGTTGCAGAGACAATGCTATGTGTTTACCAACCCTATTGCCTTTTCCTATTTTGAGCACTCAAGAAGAATACATATTGCAGTCTCCTCTGCAGTTGTGCTGGGCCATAAGACTGGATTTGGCCAGCAGGATGTGAATAGAAGTGATGTAAGCCATCAAGCCTGGCCCTTAAAGATATCCAGTGCTCTCTTGCCCTGTTTTCCCTTTTGGTCATGACTGTGGAGGTTACCTGATAAGCTAGGAGAGCCACAGGATGCAAACAGCAGGATCCTTGAATCACCATATGGAAGACAGCCCTACAGTGTAGCCTAACATAACATATGGTAAACTGATGAAATTTCAGAGATTATCATTACTTCACCAATGCCTAGTTTATCATGATGTATTCAAGGAAAAATAATGTTCCCAAATGAAATGGGAGATAATGTAAGACAAAATACCATATGTAGGAGAGATAAGGAATGCTATGGAAGATGAGAGTAGACAGGATCCACTTTGGGATCATGTGCTATAAGAGATTTAGGGGGTGGGGAAAGGAGCAGAAAATGAGTAGAATTTTCACTATCAGAAATATGATGGGAAGATTAACAGTGCAAATTCACCAAGGTGGGAATGGTAAGAAATACAAAGGACAGAAATATATAAAGACAGACTTGATATTAGAATGTCAACACTAAACTCTTCTGTTGTTGTTGTTGTTTGCCGTCGAGTTAGCCCTGACTCATAGCGACCCCTCCTTGGGTTTCCAAAACAGTATCTAGATTATTAAATTATCCAAAATCTTTCACATAGAATATGTAAATAGGGTTGTGAGGCTTATATAAGACAAACACTGTGCAACCCAACAGATAAGCATACAATGCTAACACTTTTGGGTGCTAAACAGAGTTTGGGCTGTGCTCTGTGCTTTCTATCATTGATTCCTGTGAGTTCTGTTATCCTAATTTTATAGATGAAGAAACTGAGATTTAGAGAAGCTATGTATTTTTCCCAAGTCCCGAGGACTAGATCCTGAGTTATTCTGATTCAAAAGCCACAAACTTCCCAAAAAAGCCAAGGTTCATTTTGGCTTTGAATTGATTCATGTTAACAAACCCTTCAGCTTCAATGGAGGGCAATGACCTAAAAAATAGAGTCCTGCTCCCTACACTTAGGAAGTACAAAGATACTTTCTTCGGTAATCAATATCATATAAAATATTGTAACTAATAACTAAAAGGTGATGAAAATAATTTGGCTATGCTCATTTCATTACTATATTCCTGAGATATTAAACTGGGAAAATGGAAATAGAGCATTTCTTTTTTTATTGAAACATTTAAATCTGGATTTTTTTTTAATAGGAGCAGAACTTTTTACTAAAATATTATAAGAAGATATTAGATTTTTCTTTTCATAATATGATTTAACAGGGCAACTTTTTTCTAAGTTTTATTTACTTCATTGTTGAGAATAGACACAGCAAAACATAACACATTTAACAGTTTCTACATATACACTTTGTCACAACCAAAATGAAATAAAGAAAGATCAATATCCTAGGCATTAGTGAGCTGAAATGGACTGGTTTTGGCCATTTTGAATCAGATAGTTATAGAGCATACTCTTCCAGGAATGAGAAATTAAAGAGGAATGGTGTTGCATTCATCATCACAAAGACTGTCTCAAGCTCTGTCCTGAAGCACAATGCTATCAGTGATAGGATAATACCCTACAGGAAAGAACAATAAATATTTCTACTGTTCAAGTTTATGCACCAACCATCAAAGCCAAAGATGAGAAAATTGAAGATTTTCACCAACTTCTAGAGTCTAAAATTGACCAAACATGTAATCAAGAAATATTGATTATTGGTGATTGGAACATGAAAGTTAGAAACAAAGAAAAATCACCAGTAGTTGGAAAATATGGCTTTGTTGATAGAAATGATCCCTGAGATCACATAATAGAATTTTGCAAACCAATGACTTATTCATTGCACATACGTTTTTCTACAGCATAAACAGGGGCTAACAATGTGGACCTTGCCAGATGGATTACACAGGAATCAGATCTACTACATCTGTGGAAAGAGATGATGGAGAAGTTTAATATCTTCAGCCAAAACAAGGCCAGGAGTTGACTGTGGAATAGGCCATCAATTGTTTATATGCAAGTTCAAGTTGAAGCTGAAGAAAATTAAAATAAATCCACAAGAGCCAAAATATGACCTTGAGTCTATCACACCTGAAGTTAGAGACCAACTGAAGAATAGATTTGACACATTGAAAACCAATGACCAAAAACAAAACAAATTGTGGGATGACATAAAGAACATCATACATGAAGAAAGCAAAAGTTCATTGAAAAAAAAAAGTAAGGTAAAGAAGAAGAGACAAAAATTGATGTCAAAACAGACTGAAACTTGCTCTCGAATGGAGAGTAGCTAAAGCAAATGGAAGAAATCACAAGATAGAAGAGCTGAACAAAGATTTCAAAGAGCAAATCAAGAAGAAAAAGTTAATTATTATAATGAAACATCCAAATACTTGGAGTTAGAAAATTAAAAGGGAATAACATGCTCAGCATTACTCAAGTTGAAAGAACTGAAGAAAAATTCAAGTTTTGAGTTGTAATATCAAAGGATTCTATGGCATTAGGAGCACTGGTGGCATAGTGCCTAAGACACTTGACTGCTAACCAGAAAGCTTTAGGTTCAAACCCACTAGTCACTCCTTGGAAGGAAGGTTGGACAATCTACTTCCATAGTGATACTGCCTTGGAAACACAAGGAGGGGTCGCTATGAGTCAGGGCCGACTCAACGGCACACAACAACAATAACAACATGGCATTTGACTGTGTGGATCATAACAACTTATGGACAACATTGAGGAGAATGGGAATTCCAGAACACTTAATTGTATTCTTGAAGAACCTGTACATAGACCAGGAGGTTCTCATTCAAAGGGATACTGCATGGTATAAAATCAGGAAGGGAGTGTGCGAAAAGGACAAGAAGGCCACATGTTCCGATGTCCTCTAACCCCCACAAAAGGAAGACAGAGTCACCATCAATAACCCAAGGCCTATTCCTATAAGGCCAGACATGCTGCCTCCCTCCAGCCCTTTCACCAACTGTCCTTCCCAAAGCACCCACCACCTTGCTCCTGGGTTTGATAATTCACCGCAGTGGCCACACAGAACTCACAGATTACAGGGTTTATTAGGGAAGCACCAGGCTACAATTCAAGTTTAGGAAGAATGCTCAGTCTCTCTCAGCCCACCGTCCCTCAGCCAACAGTCTCTCTTCCAGCAGTGTGTGTCCCTCGGTGCCTCATTCAGCAATGTGTATCTCTTGCGTCTCTTTCCCAGCAGTGCATGTTTCAGGAGCACATGTCTCTTTCAGCAGCACGTCTTCCTCAGCCAGCAATCAGAGAGAGCTCTGTCTCTAGGAGGCCTCCTTTTGAGCCCAGCCAAGTGGCCAAACCAACCAATCATAACATCAGAATTCTAAACACCTGAGAGAGAGTGGGAACCTCCCACAACATTGTTTTCTGCCATTCCCAACAGAAATACCCAGGTGGACAACTTTAGCAATCAGGAGCTCCTCAGTTGCTCGTGGCAAATTCCACCTTGGAGTTTACAAACACTTATGGGTAGAAAAGCCACACTAAGTAATTTACTACACTGCAGAGTGTAACAGGGTTGTATCCTTCCACCGTAACTATTCAATCTGTATGCTGAGCAAATAATCCAAGAAGCTGGACTATATGAAGAAGAATGTGACATCAGGATTGGAGGAAGATGAATTAACAACCTACGCTATGCAGACAACACAACTGTGCTTGCCGAAATTGAATGACTTGAAGCATTTACTGATGAAGATTTAATGACTACAGTCTGCAGTATGGATTACACCTGAATGTAAAGAAAATGAAAATCCTCACATTTGCATCAGTAAGCAGCATCATGATAAATGGGGAAAAGGTTGAAGGTGAAAAAAAATTCGTATTATGTGGTTCTACAATCAACACCAATGGAAGCAGCAATCAAGAAATTGGACATCACAGACTTCCAGTAAGATGGTTGAATAGTCAAACAAGCTACACAGAACTTCTCCAATAAAGAAAAGAGAAACCAATTGACACAGATACAGAAGATAATCCCAGACCCCTGAGCTTTGAAAGGAAGGGTACAGAAGTGGATTAAACACCAACTAGTAGAAGAACCTGAATAAAAACAGTTAATAAGGAGATAAATGGAAATTCGGAGTGTCGGGTAGCCTGAGAACATGGAAAGTCTGAACATTTCCAAGTGGTGTTAGAACTTGAGAATTAATCTAAATATCATCCCTGCTTACCAAGGACTGCATGGAGAACTGAGCTGGTGGCTAATGACTAAAAAGGGAAACAGCAAAGAAGGAGGCACACTGACCTGTGGACTTTCTGCTGTCCAGAGGGTGCAGCCATTTTAAATATTTACAAGTGGTGTCCATTTGAGATATTTAAAGTGACACCATTCTCCTTCAGATTCCAGGGAATTAAGAATAGGCTCCACTTGCTAAGGACTCTACACACATACAAGACTCTGATGACGGGAAAGGAGAGAGGTGGTGAGTACATAAGTGCTGCCAGCTAGCGAATAGAGGAGCATGCTTAATCAGATACATCCAAACAAAACAAAGAAAATTAAAATCTAGGACAAATCACTCTAACATGCAATCATCAATTAAATATAAACAGAAAAGTGTCACCATGTCTTGGAGACAACAGACCATCACAGTTCACAAAAAGAAGCAAGATAATGCAGGAGAAAGAAAAGACCGGGATACAGACCCAGAACACATGCCTGAGGAAGAAGCAGCATTGGAACTCCCTGATAAGGAATTCAAAAGAATTATATTTAAGTATCTTCAACAGTTTGAGAGACAGATCAAGGAAAACACTGGCAAAACACAAGAAAAGTACTGGAAGGCAATACAAGAACAAAATGGCAAAATGAATGAAAAATTAGAAATGATACAAAATCTACAGACAGAAATCCAGAAGACTAATACTAAATTTTCAGAAATAGATAATGCATTGACCAGGCAAAGAGGTAGAATTGAATCAATGAAAGACAGAATTAGTGAGATTGAAGACAAATACCTCAATTCTTTTTTGGAAAGAAATCAATCAGAAAAAAAGACCAGAACAAAATGAAGAAACCTAAGGTTCATGTAAGATACGATCAAGAGGAATAACATACATGTAAAGAGATTTCCAGAACAGGAAGAGATAGATAAAATCACAGAGAAAAATTGTCAAAGATTTGTTGGAAGAGAAATTCCCTGATATGACAAAATCTGAGACTATATCCATTCAAGAAGTCCAAAGAACTCCAAACAGGATACACCTCAAAAGAAAATCATCAAAACGTATCACTATCAAACTCACCAAAACCAAACACAAAGAAAGAATCCTGGAAGTAGCACAGGAAAAAAGAAAAGTTTCCTACAAAGGAAAATCATTAAGACTAAACTCTGATTTCTCAGCAGAAACCATGCAGGCAAGAAGGAAATGGGATGGTACATATAAAACCATGAAACAAAAAATTTCCAACCAAGAATTATATACCCAGCAAAATTATCCCTCAAATATGGTGGTGAAATTAGGAGAATTCCAGATAAGCAGAAATTGGAATTTGTTAACACCAGACTGACCTTACAAGAAATGTTAAAGGGAGTGCCTTGGACAGAGAACAAACAACAGCAAAAACAATCAACCATTAACACACATGATGACATAAACCAGGAATACCGGGGAGCTAACAGTGGACTTGGGGACTTGGGCTACCCACAACAGCAGCTTCTGACAGTAACCTTGAAGACTGAGCTGAGTAAGTGGCTAACATTTCTGGGAAACAAAGCAGAAACACCCCCAGCTCAGGTCTCCACTGAGCTGGGAGCAGCAAGGGGGAGGGAAGGAAATATGCCATAGGTAGGCTGGCCCTGGGATGAGCTCACAGTACAATGCTAGGATCCAGCTCTTCCACGGCAGCTTTTTAACACAGATGCGTCCAGAGTACAGGGTGTTTGTGGCTATCTGACCCAAGCGGCAAGTTGTTGTTGTTGTTGTTAAGTGCCGTCGAGTCATTTCCGACTCATAGCGACCCCATGCACAGCAGAATGAAACATTGCCCGATCCCGCCCCAGCCCCACAATCCCTGCTATACTTGAGCCCATCATCGCAGCCACCATATCAAGCCATCTCGTTGAAGGCCTCCCCCTCTTTTGTCGACCCTCCACCCTACCAAGCATGACATCCTTCTCCAGAGAATGGTCCCTTCTTAAAACAAATTACAAAATTTCCCCTATATCATGAAGGAAGAAAGGATATGTGTCTGAGAAACTCAACGAACTCCCTACAGAATAGATTCCAAGAGAAAGTCA
>NW_006921856.1:65756-67066 GCF_000298275.1 Orycteropus afer afer
GGGTTTGAACCACCAGCCTTCTGGTTAGCAGGCAAGTGCCTTAGGCACTATGCTACCAGGGCTCCCAGAAGGAAGATACATCTTACCAAAAGCTATGGAGCACAGTGAAAGCAGTTGTCAGAGGTCAGTTTACAGCAATAAATGTACACATCAAAAAAGAGGAAAGAAACAAAATCAACACTCTAACTCAACAACTTCAACGATTAGAAAAACAGCAACAAAAGAAACCTACAGTATCCTGAAGTAAGGAAATAACAAAGATCAGAGAAGAAATAAGCAAAATAGAAAACGAAACAAAAAAATGCAGAAAACCAACAAAACAAGAAGCAGGTTCTTCAAAAAGATTAACAAAATTGACAAACCATTGGCAAATCTAACAAAAGAAGAGAAAGAGAAGATGTAAATTACAAGAATAATAAATGAAAAGGGTGACATCACAACAGAACCAAATGAAATAAAAAAAATACTGACAGAATATTATGAAAAACTGTACTCCAACAGATTTGAGCATGTAGAAGAGGTGGACAAGTTTCTAGAAACACAAGAACTACCTAAACTATCCCAGTCAGAGACAGAATACTTGAACAGATCCACAACAAAAGGAGAAATTGAAGAGATCATAAAAAAAAAGAACTTCCCACAAGAAAAAGTCCTGGCCCTGATGGCTTCACTGGGGAATTTTACCAAACATTCAGGGGAGAGTTAACACTTATGCTACTCAATCTTTTCCAGAACACAGAAAAAGACAGAATACTTCCAAACTCATTTTATGAAGCAAGCATAATACTGATACCAAAACCAGGGAAAAACACCACTAAAAAGGAACACTAGAGACAAATATCCCCCATGGATATCGATGCAAAAATCTTCAAGAAAATCCTAGCCAACAGAATCCAACAACATATCAAAAAAATAATACATCCTGACCAAGTGGGATTCATACCAGGTGGCAAGGATGGTTCAACATCAGAAAAACAATCAGTGTAATCCACCACATAAACAGAACAAAAGGAGAGAACCTTATGGTCATATCAAGAAATGCAGAAAAGGCATTGGATAAAATCCAACACCCATTCCTGTTCAGAACTCTCACCGAAATGAGACAGAAGGGAAATTCCTCAGCGTAGTAAACAGCATATATGCAAAGTCAGTGACCAACATTATTGTTAACGGAGAAAGACTCAAAGCATTCCCCTTACGAACAGGAACCAAAGATGCCCTCTATCACCACTTCTTTTTAACTTTGTATTGCAAGTCCTAGCCAGGGCAATAAAGCAAGAAAGAGAAATAAAAGGCATCCAAATTGGCAA
>NW_006921856.1:68449-71145 GCF_000298275.1 Orycteropus afer afer
ACTCTCATACACTGCTGGTGGGACTGTAAAATGGTACAACCATTGGGTTATATGGTATATTTCCTTAAAAAATGAAAATAGAAATACCATTGGAACCAGCAATTCCATTACTAGGACCATATCCTAAAGAGGTGAGAGAAAGGACACAAACAGACATATGCACACCCATGTTCATTGCAGCACAATTCACTAGAGCTAAGAGATGAAAATAGACTAAATACCATCAAAAGATGAATGGATAACCAAATTATGGTACATTCACACAATGGAATGTTATGCTACATTAAAGAATAATGAAGAATATTCAAATCATCTCACAATACGGATGAATCTTGAGGACATTATACTGAGTGAAATTAGTTAATTGCAGAAGGACAAATATTGTAGGAGCTCATTACTGTAAAAAGTCAAGGAAGGGTTTGTTTAGGAAAGGGAACTCACTTTGTATTTACTGGGGATGGGAGGGAAGTAGAGGGGAAAATTTCAGACTAGTTGCAGGCCACACTCTGAGTTGGGTAAGGGCAAGGATGGTATGGAAAGAGTCTGTGACTGGCATGATAACATTCAGTAACTGTGCACATAAGGTTTAGATGACAGAGGCCAATACCAGTCACTGCATTACCTTTAACACCAAATATAAATCTACAGATAAATACATAGACAACTGAGAAGATCAGATGGGGGTCATTGAACAGGAATATACTCTAGACCATTGATAGATTCAGTTGAGGCTAGTCTTGCTCACATACTAGTGATACAAAATAACCACAATCATTACAAATGCAGCAGAAGACAGAGCAATCCCTCATAGACAGCCAGCACAGGGGAGAGAGAGCCACTGGATCTGCCAACTCAGGATAATAGAATTGAGGTACACCAGGCTCAATTGTCACAACATAATACATAAAAATCTTGTTTCACAACCTACTTTGGTGAGTAGGAACTTGGGTCTTAAAAGCTTTCAAGCAGCCATCTTACATACATCTAATGGTCTCTTATCATTGGAAGTGAAAAAGAGGAAAACCAAAGGCATTTGGAAACAATCAGCCTTGGGACATGATGCACCTTGAGGCCAGAAGAAATAGATAGTGCCTGGCTATCAATGCCAACCACTTAGGAAGGGATCAAAACTGGAAATCCTTGATAGAGTGGGAGGGAAAACATGGAACAAAAAATTCAAAAACACAATAATGACCAGAATTATGAGTGGAATGGAGTCTGGTGGGACCCCCAAGGCTATGGCCTTGGAATACACTTCGGGCCTGGGATACAACTCACTCCTAAGGGCTGGCTCTCAGCCCAATAGTAAATAAGACATACATGCAGACCACTCAAACCAGGTGGCTGCACCCACCTATTCTATGGAGACACATTCCTTGGAGCAATCAGCCATGGGGCAACATTCACAGGGAGGAAAACCTGGACAGTCAGGAGTGCATAACTAAGAAGGACACAGGGACGGGGGGGTCACTGGGATTGGAGAGGAGAAGAATGAGTTAGGGTTGGGGACAGTAACTGGGAATTAGACCAAATGTATTTGAATTGTTGAATGTAAAACAAATTCTGCTCTGTAAATTTCAACCTAAAGCACAATAAAGAAAAACTAAAAGAAAAAAGAGGACAAGCACAAATACTTAGCAAACACTAAAAGAAAAATAGTGATGAAGGAAGAGATAAAACAATTCATTAAAAAAAAAAAAAAACAAGCTCAGCACAGAAAATTGTGGAAAAAAGATATCAGCAACACCACTAAAAGACAAATAACAAAAAATGACAGCAACAAATTCATAGTTGTTGATAATTATACTGAAGGTCAATGGATTAAATGTACCACTCAAGAGACAGAGAGTTGCAGACTAGATAAGAAAATATAACCCATCAATATGCTCTCTACAAGAGACACGCCTTAGAGACAAAGACAAAAAAGACTAATAATCAAAGATTGGAAGAAGATATATGAAGTAAATAGCAACCATGAAAAAGCAGGAGTGGCAATACTGATCTCTGATAAAATTGACTTTAAGACAAAAACCACCATAAGACAAGGAAGAACATTATATAATGATTAAGAGATCGATTGAACAAGAGTACATAACCATAATAAATATCTATGTACCTGATGAAAGAGCCCCAAAATATATAAATAAGACTTTAGCAGAACTGAAAAGATAAATAGATGACTCCACAGTCATAGTAAGAGACTTTAATACACCACTTTCAATCACAGATAGAACAACTGGAAAGAAACTCAACAAAGATGCAGAAGAACTAAACAGAACAATCCACCAACTTGACCTCATAGATATCTACAGAGCACTTCACACAACAACAGCACAATATACATTTTATTCCTGTGCACATGGGACATTCTCCAGGAAAGACCATATGTTAGGCCACAAAACAAGCCTTAAGAAATTTGAAAACACTGAAATACTGCAAAGCGTCTTCTCTGATCACAATGCTATAAAACTAGAAATCAGCATGGGAAGATGAATGGAAAAAGAGCAAATGCATGGAAACTGAATAATGCCCTCCTTGAAAACTACTGGTTAATAGAAGAAATAAAAAATGAAAATAAAAAAATTCCTTGAATCAAATGAGAATGAAAATACAATATATGAAAATCTTTGGGACACAGCAAAAGCAGTGATCAGAGGCCAATTTATAGCAATAAATGCACACATCAAAAAAGAAGA
>NW_006921856.1:72215-76130 GCF_000298275.1 Orycteropus afer afer
GACAATGAATAAGGAAGACCAAAGAATAGATGATGCTTTTGAGTTGTGGTGTTGGCGAAGAATACTGAAAGTACCATGGACTGATAGAAGAACTAACAAACCTGTCCCGGAGGAAGGGCAGCCAGAATGCTCCTAGGAAATGAGAATGGCCAGATTTCATCCCACCTACCTTGGTCATGTTGTCAGAAGGGACCATTCCCTAGAGAAGGATACCATGCTCGGTAAAATGGAGGGTCAACGAAAAAGGGGAAGGCTCTCAATGAGATGGACTGACACAGTGGCTGCAATAATGGGTTCAAGTATAGCAAGCATTTTGAGGTTGCCACAGGATTGGGCAGTGTTTCATTCTGTTGTACATAGGGTTGCTATTAGTTGGACCCAACTAAAGAGCACATAACAACACGGAGGCAGAATATTGAATGATGCAGGAAGCATCACAAGAAGATGGAAGGATTATAAAGAGTCACAGTACCAAAAAGAGTTGGTTGATGTTCAGCTGTTTCAGGAGGAGTTGGCATGTGATCAAGAACCAGTGGTACTGGAGGAAGAAGTTGGAACTGCACTGAAGGAACTGGTGAGAAGCAAGGCTCCAGGAATTGATGGAATACCCATTGAGATGTTTCAACAAATAGATACAGCACTGAAGGCCCTTACTCTTCTATACCAAGTAAGCTGGAAGCCAGTTACCTGGCCAACTGACTGGAAGAGGCTTGTTTTTGTGCCCATTCCAAAGAAAGGTGATCCTACACAATGTGGAAATTATCAAATAGTATCATTAGTATCACACACAGTAAAATTTTACTGAAGATAATTTTAAAAAGAGTTGCAGCAGTATATTGACAGTGAACTTCCAGAAATGCAAGCTGGATTCAGAAGAGGATGTGGAATGAGGGATATCATTGTTGATGTCAGATGGATCTTGGCTGAAACAGAAAAGACCAGAAAGATAAGTACCTGTGTTTTATTGAGTATGCAAAGGTATTCGACTGTGTGGATTATAACAAACTATGGATAACATTGAGAAGAATGGAAATTCCACAACACTTAATTAGCAAGGAAGACTGAGGAAGAGTTGATGCCTTTGCTTCAATTATGCCTGTGAGGAATCTGTAAATAGACCAAGAGGTTGTAGTTTGAACAGAACAAGGGTATACTGCATGGTTTAAACACAGCAAGGGAGTGCATCAGGGTTGTATCCTTTCGCCTTCGCCATACATATTCAATGCATATGCTGAGCAAATAATCCAAGAAGGTGGACTATATGAAGAAGAAAGTGGCATCAGGACTGCAGGAAGACTCATTAACACCCTGTGATATGCAGATTACATAACTTTGCTTGCTGAAATGAAGATGACTTGAAGCACTTACCAAATAAGATTAAAGACTACAGTCTTCATTGAGGATTGCATCTCAAGATAAAGAAAACAAATATCCTCACAACTGGACCAATAACCAGCATTATGATAAATGGAGAAAATTGAAGGTGTTAAAAGTTTCATTTTACTTGGATCCACAATCAACACCAATGGAGGCAGCAGTCAAGAAATCAAATGTCATACTGCACTTGGCAAACCTGCTGCAAAGGACCTCTTTAAAGTGTTGAGTAATGTCGTCACTTTGAAGACTACAGTGGGCCTGACCCAGGCATGGTATTTTCAATCACTTTATATGCATGTGAAACCTGCAAAATAAATCAGGAAGACTGAGGAAGAGTTGATACATTTGAATTATGGTGTTGGCAAAGAATACTGAAAATACCATGGACTGCCATAACAAATAATCTGTCCTGGATGAAGTGCAATCAGAATGCTCCTTGGAAGCAAGAATGGCCAGACTTCTTTTCACCTACTCTGGTCATGTTGTCAAAAGGGACCAGTCCCTAGAGAAGGATATCCTCCTTGGTAAAGTGGAGGATCATCAAAAAAGGGGAAAATGCTCAACACGATGGATTGACACAGCAAGGATTGACAGCAAGTGTTATGAGGATGACAGGATCAGGCTGTCAGTGTTTCATTTTGTTGTCACTATGAGTTAGAGCCAACTCGATGGCACCAAACAACAACACATGTTCATTTTAGGGACATTGTTATGCCACTCTTCTCATTGTCCTCTTCTGAGATTTTTCTCCCTCATTAACATAAACTAATTCCCTCTAAATTTCCTATCTAATCTTTCAAGTTGATGTTGTCAATTTGATCCCATACAGATAATACCTAAAGGAGTATATTCCCCCACCAGCAATGGATAAGGGTTAAAATTTCTCCACATTGTCACCAACATTTATTGCTTTCTTTTCTTTTTTTAAAAAAAAATCTTACCAATTCTAGTGGGAGTAAAATAGTATCTCATTTTGGCTTTGACTTGCAAATCTCTGATGGCCAGTGACACTTAGCATCTTTTCATGTGTTTGGTGGTCATTTTGAATGTCCTCTTTGGTGAAACATCTATTCAAGTCCTTTGCCCATTTTATGATTGGGTTATTTGTCTGTTTATTCTTAAGTTAGGAGCTCTGGTGGCACAGTAGTTAAAGTGTATGGTTGCTAACCAAAAGGTCAGTGGTTCGAACCCATCAACAGCTCCATGGGAGAAATGAGGCAGTCTGCTTCTATAAAGATTTACAGCCTCGGAAACATGATGAGGCAGCTCTACTCTGTGCTAAAAGGATTGCTATGGTCAAAACAACTCAATAGCAATGAGTTTTGGTTTTGGTTTTGGTTGTTAAATTGTCAAAGTTTTATACATATCTTGGTTATTAGATTCTAAACAGACATATGGTTTCCCAAGATATTTTCCCAGTTCATAGACCATCCTTTTGCTTTTTTGGTAAAGTCTTTTGATAAACAAAAGTTATAAAATTTTGTGAGATTTATTTATTTGTCTTTTTCTGTTTGTGCTTTTGTTGTTATATTAGACAATCCACTGTGGAAAGCTAGGCCTGATAGCACTGCCCTTCCTTGTTCTTCTAAGAATTTTACGGTTGTCGTTTACACATTTAGGTGGTTATTTCATTTTGAATTTGTTTTTGTGTATGGTACTATTTCATTTTTCTGCATGTGGAAATCCAATTTTTCCAACATCATTTATTGAAGGGATGCTTCTTTTCCCATCAAATGGATGTGATGGGAAAATAAGTTGACGATAGATGCTTGGGTTTATTTCTGGACTCTCAATGCTATTCCATTGGTCTATGTGTCTACTGTTATATAAGTATCAGGCTATATTGCAGCTCTATAGTATATTTGAAAATAAGAAAGTGTGAGCCAAACGTCGTTGTACTCTTTCAACAATGCTTTAGCTATTCAAGACATCTTGCCATTCCATATGAAGTTGAAGACTGGATTTTCTATTTCTGTAAAGAAGTCTGTTGGAATTTGGATCAGGATTACACCAAACCTATAGATCACTTTGGGTAGTACTGCCATTTTAACAATATTAAGTCTTCCAATCCATGAACATAGAACATCTTTCCATTTATTTAAGTCTTCTTTAATCTCAGCAGTGTTTTATGGCTTATTTTGTCCTTCTGCAATTAACTTATTTCATTTAGCACAATGTCCTCCAGATTCAACCACTTTGTGAGATGATTCATATATTCTTCATTGTTCTTTAATGTAGCATAATATTCCATAGCATAGTGTGAATGTACCATAGTTTGGTTATCCATTCCTCTGTTGATGGGCATTTAGGTTGTTCCCATCTCTTTGCTATACTGAATTGTGCTGCAATACACATGGGTGTGCATATGTCTGTTTGTGTCCTGTCTCTCACTCCTTTAGGATATATTCCTAGTAATGGAATAGCTGGTTCAAATGGTATGTCTACTTTCAGTTTTTTAAGGAAAAACCATGGCATTGGCCACAATGTTTGTATCACTTTACAGTCCCACCAGCAGTGTATGAGAGTTCCAATCTCTCC
>NW_006921856.1:77416-78656 GCF_000298275.1 Orycteropus afer afer
TCCCATGTACCTCTCTATGTCTTTCTCATCCTCAATGCTGCCATATTGGTCACTCCCATTTGGTACACTGCCCTTCTCTTCACCCAAATCAATATTTATCTCTATCTTTCTAACAGCATTCCATCCCCTCCCCTTCTACCCCTGGTAACCAACAAAGAAAATTTCCTTCTATAGATAAATCTTCCCTTAACTTTTACAATAATGGACTAATACAATATCTGTCCTTTTATGATTGACTTATTTCACTCAGCATAATTTCCTCCAAGTTCATCCATGTTGTGCAGCATTTTGCAGATTCTACATTATTTTTTAGCATTGCATAGTATTCCATTGTGTGTATGTACCATAGTTTGGTTATCCATTCCTCAGTTGGACACCTAAGTTGTTTCCATCTTTTGGCTATTGTAAATAGTGCTGCGATGAACATGGGTGTGCATATATCTGTTCTTGTCATGGGTCTGACTTCTTTAGGGTTTATACCTAGTAATGGAATGGCTGGGTCAAATAGTATTTCTAGTTCCAACTTTTGAAGGAATCACCATACTGCTTTCCACAATGGTTATACCATTTTACAGTCCCGCCAGCAGTGTATGAGAGTCCCAATCTCTCCACAACCTCAACAGCATTTGTTATTTTCTATCTTGTTGAACTTTGCTACTAGTGCTGGAGCAAGATGGTATCTCATTGTTGTTTTGATTTGCATCTCTCTAATAGCTAATGATCATGAACATTTCCTCATATGTTTGTTGGCTGCTTGAATATCCTCCTTGTTGAAGGGTCTATTCATGTCTTCTGCCCATTTTTTAATTGGATTGTTTGTCTTTTTGTTATTGAGGTGTTGGAGTTTTCTATAAATTCTAGTGATAAGTCCCTTGTCAGATATGTCATTACCACTCTTATGGTTTCTTGAAGTAGTTTTTTATAGTTTTCTTTGTAGAGGTCTTTTGTGTCCCCAGTAAGATTTATTCCCAAGTATTTTGATTTTTTGGTAGCTATTGCAAATGGTATTGATTTCCTCATTTCTTTTTCAGCAATCTCTTTGCAGGAGTAGAGGAATCCAACTGATTTTTGGATTTTGATCTTATATCTTGCCACAAAGCTAAATCTCTCAATTAGTTCCAGTAGATTTTTGACTGAGTCTCTAGGGTTTTCTAGGTATAGTATAATATCATCAGCAATAGGGATAGTTTGACTTCTTCCTTACCAGTTTGGATGCTTTGATTTCTCTTTCTTGCCTTAT
>NW_006921856.1:94658-96746 GCF_000298275.1 Orycteropus afer afer
GTGTCTTTAGTCAGGGGTTTTATTTCTATTGTCTTGTCCTGTTTTTTCATTTGACTTGAGGTTGTCAGCTCTTTCCTAGTCATTTTGAAGTTGTTGTCTTTAACTGTTTGTTATGTTTTGACTTGTTTCACCTTGATTTTATTTTGAAATATATTTGCAAAGTGGAGCTGGTGAATTTTATTTATTTATTTACTTACTTACTTACTTACTTACTTTTGGTTATTAATTCAGGTGTGCTGGGTTGCCCTGTAGTTTCCTTTGTGTTGATGGACTCACTGTTGGGAATGTGGATTCAGGTCTCTGTTCATCATGAATGGGATTTGGAGTTGGGACAAGCAGGTGTTGTGGTGGCTTAATGTGGTTCTTCCATTGGGTGAGGCAAGGGAGAAGGGGATAAAAGAGCAAGAAAAGGAAAGGAAAAAAATGCACCAGTAGTGAGTCCCTGTTTCTGCATTTCTGTAATTGCTGCTGGCTCACTGTGTGTGTGTGTGTGTGTGTGTGTTTCTTGGGATGGCTACCAATGACAACCTTTTGTTGTAACTCACAGACTTGTGGTTCAAAATTTGCAAAGACCCTAAATGGTTAGGGGGCTGCTACTTGCCACTTGGGTCAGATAGCCACAAACACCCTGTACTCTGGACCCGTCTGTGTTAAAAAGCTGCCGTGGAAGAGCTGGATCCTAGCCTTGTACTGTGAGCTCATCCCAGGGGCTGCCTACCTATGGTATATTTCCCCCTTGCTGATCTCAGCTCAGTGGGAACCTGAGCCAGGTGGGTTTCTGGTTTGTTTCTCAGGAACATTGGCCACCTACTCAGCTCAGTTTTCAAGGTTGCTGTCAGAAGCTGCTGTCATGGGTCGTCAAAGTCCCCAAGTCCACCATTGGCTTTCCGGTATTCCTGCTTTCTTATTGCATTCATGATTTCCTCTGGTATTGTTTAGAGAGTTTTCCATTTCATCGTCTCACCCACTCCTGGGCAGTATCATTTATTTATATCTTTCCCAGGTGTTTTCCCTTCTCTTCTTTTTATTCTCCTGTTGCACTCCTCCCTTTCCCCTATCCCCTTTCTGCTCTTAACTCAGCATCCTGAGCCACTGGGGTTTCTGCTGTTTCTCAAAAATTTTCTGCATTTACTCATCTCAGTTATCAAGGTTACTATCAGAGGCTCCTGGTATACATAGTCTAATCTCCCAAAGCTGCTGTTGTTTCCATTGTGTTCCCCACCCCCCCCACCCACCCCCCGTGGCTCTCTCCTGTACTGCTAAGGAGTTTTCCATTTATCCATCTCTCTGTCTCCCCCACTGGTTGGACAGGTTCATTTATATTTCTCAGCTGTTTACTCTGCTTTTTTCCCTCCATCTCCACTAAATCTGGCCCACAATAACTTACTGAGCTGTTCACAGCTCCAGAATCCCTACTTCAAACTGCAGCACCTAGTTTTTCAGGAATTAAGATGCTACAGGGAACAAACTTGTTGACTACAGGTACAACACCATCTTCCATTGGGCTAGGAATCTTTCTTTTTATGTATAACTTTGAATTGCTTTTTAGTATCTTTTCTATCTACAGAATTTTCATTAGTATTTTTTGTAGGATTGGCCTGGTAGTTATGAACTCTTTCAATTTCTGTTTGTCTGGGAATATTTTAATTTTCCGCTCATTCTTGAATGATAGTTTTCACTGGGCATAGTTTTGTTTTGTTTTTGATTGTGATTTGGGTGAAAGTTTACAGAGCAAATTCATTTTCATACAGCAGTTCATACACATTTTGTTTCATGACATTGACTGCAATTGCCCACAATGTAACAGCTTTCTTCCCACTTCCTCCCCATAGTTACCTCTTCCCTGTGTCCTTTCCTCCCATGCACTCCCACCCCTTGAGCTATATCTCTGTGCAAGCATTGCCCTTCTGTTTTCCCACAATTGATTGCTCCAAGGAGTATATCTACCTGATGTAAATGTTTACCCCTGTTCTGGTTACCTAGTACCCCTCTAACAAGAATATATCACAAATGTTGTTGTTGTTGTTGTTATGTGCCTTCGAGTCAAACCCAACTCACAGCGACCCCTCCTTGGGTTTCCGAGGCAGT
>NW_006921856.1:97566-98393 GCF_000298275.1 Orycteropus afer afer
CTGAGCAAATAATCCGAGAAGCTGGACTATATGAAGAAAAATGTGGCATCAGGATTGGAGGACGAATCATTAACAACCTGAGATATGCTGATGATACAACTTTGCTTGCTGAAAGTGAGGATGACTTGAGGCACTTACTGATGAAAATTAAGGAACACAGTCTGCGATATGGATTACATCTCAATATAAAGAAGATAAAAATCCTCACAACTGGACCAATAAGCAGCATCACGATAAATGGAGAAAGATTGAGGTTGTCAAAGAATTCACATTGCTTGGTTCTACAATTGAGGCCAATGGAAGCAGCAGTCAGGACATTAGATGACGTATAGCACCAGGCAGGTCAGCTGGAAAGGAACTCTTTCAAGTGCTGAGGAGCAAGGATGTCTCCTTGGGGACTTAGGTGCGCCTGACACAAGCCATGATATTTCCAATCACCTCATATGCATGTGGGAACTGGACAATGAATAAGGAAGACCGAAGAAGAGTTGATGCTTTTGAGTTGTGGTGTTGGTGAAGAATGATGAAAGTACCATGGACTGCTAAAAGAACTAACAGATCTGTCCTGGAGGAAGTGCACCCGAAATGCTCCTTGGAAGTGAGGATGGTCAGACTTTGTCTCACACACTTTGGTCATGTTGTCAGAGGGGACCATTTCCTGGAGAAGGATATCATGCCTGGAGAAGGTTCAAGGAAGGAGGGGAAGACCTTCACCGAGATGGATTGACACATTGGCTGCGACAACGGGCTCAAGTATAGCAAGGATTGTGGAGGTGGCGCAGGATCAGACGGTGTTTCCTTCTGCTGTGCATGAGGTCACTATGAGT
>NW_006921856.1:98493-104958 GCF_000298275.1 Orycteropus afer afer
GGGTTTGAACCGCCAGCCGTCTGGTTAGCAGGCAAGTGTCTTAGCCACTATGCTACCAGAGCTCCCATACCACAAATGGGATGGGATGGTCTTAATAAATAAGACTTTATTCTTTTACAATTTTGGAGGCTTTAAGTCCAAGTTCAAAGTGCCAGACTCTAGGGACTGTGTGAAAGCCCCTCAACCTTTTAGGCTTTAGCTCTGCCTCTTGCTCCCAGCCCACTGAAGCTAGAGGCATCTCTTCACTCAGGCAGCTAGTGGCTGCTGAGGCTAACAAGCCCAAGGTTTACAAATAAAATGGTGCAGTCCTGATGTTACCAAACCACATGGTAGGCCATTGATTCAAGTCCATTGAAAGTCCCAGGATCAGCAAAGCATGGAAGTCTGCTGAACAACGACTCAGCTACATGCAGGTTTCAAGCATGCCACAAGCTAGAGACCATTCCCAAAGCTGTTTCTTATAGATGGGAAGCAGACCACATACCCAAAGGCAGCTACTCAGCTGCTGACAGTAGATTCCCCCATGGAGTTGATTACCAGTCTCATCGTGGGGAATACTACATCCTGCTGCCCAGCTACTCAACCAGGCCTAGCCAAGTTGACACACAAACTTAAGCACCACAACCCCATATGCCTATCTATTGTTTGATGGACATAGTATTCTTGATTGACTTTTTTTTTTTTTCTTTCAGCACTTTAAATAGATCCATAATTCCATTTCTTTCTGGCCTCCAATGTTTCTAAGAGAAAATCAGCCCCTAATCTTACATAAGACCTTTGTATGTATGCTTTGTTAGTTACTATGTATGTATGCTTTCAGGATTCTCTCTTTGTATTTAATTTTGAGATGTGTCTTGGTGTAGATCTCTTTGCATTTATCCTGCTTGGTACTCTTTAAGCTTTTTGTATTTGTAGATTCATGTCCTTCATTAAATTGGGGGAATTTTCTGTCATTTCTTCAAATATTCTTTCTGCCGTTTTCTGTCTCTCATCTCCTTCTTGAAGATGCATGTATTAGGTCCCTTGTTGTCCCATAATTCCATTAAACTGTACTCAGCCTTCTTGAGCTTCTAATCTTGTTTCTTTTCTGGGTCTGTAATTTTAACTGTCTTATCCTTTAATTTCTTTCTTCTGACTGCTTAAACCTGTTGGTAAGCCCTTCTATTTTGTTTTTCATTTCAGTTATTTTCTCTTCCAGTAGTCGCATTATCTCTTTTGTAGATTCTCATTTTTTTCTTGCATTCTTTTCCTTATTAATTTAGCTCTTTGTTGATGTTTTCACTTGGTTCTTTAGTTATGTTTAATATTTTTAAATTATTTAGTAATTCCTTGATGTATTTTCATTCCCTTTGTCATGTTCATTTAGATGGGTCATTGTTTCTCTCTTCTTCGTGTGTCTTGTGATTTTACATTGTGTCTCTGGAATTTTCAAGGGCATTAACTTTCTCAGTTTTCCCAGTATTTGGTGTTTTTGCTTATACTACTTTCTACAAGAAACTTTTAGGTGGGCAGAGCATTGTCCCTTTGCTTACTGTTTCAACTCCTTTTCTGTGATAGCTCCTTCTCCCTCCCTGGTTTATTTTGGTATTCTAAAGTTCCAGATCTTGTTCTTAAACTTTCAATCTCTCCCAAATGCCCTAGAGAACACTCTGTGGTCACTCTGTTCACTAGCTGGCATTGTCACTCAAGAGAAATAGCAAATGGATTACATATACTAAAGCATCTGTCCACAAGGAGGTGCAGTTGTCTCTCTCTGATTATTACTTTCTTACCTTCTGTTTCTTACCTTCTATGTTCAGTCAGAAAACCCACACCCAATGATTCCCCTTCAGGGTTTGATGTTGCCCTCCAGTTTTGCCTGAGGTTTCCTGCCCTTCTCTGTGGGGACTGCTGATACTTCAGCTGGCATTCAGAAGAAGCACAGGCAAACTATCCTCTGTTTCAGGAGGAAGAGAGGATGGCACTCTCCAGGAGGACCTCCCAGAGATATGTCTTGTGGGTTTCGGAGCCCCAATGGCTCTATAGTGGTTGGAGAAGCAGTCTCCAATTAGGTGACCTACCTCCTGACTCCACTGTAGGTAACCTTCTATAGTAGTTTGTATCAGTCCAGCCAGCATCCAACAGTATACAACTGGGAGAGGGGTAGTCATGTTCAAATGGAACTCCAAGGAAGTCTGCCTTGATGCTATATGAGCCTGCCCTACCTTGGCTGTGGGTGTAGACTTCACTCAAGATGCCTGCTTCTTAGCACACAGCAGCCTCAGTCAGCAGTCCTCAGCACCAACTGTAAGGGAAAGCAAACAGACACAAACTTGTCTCAGGGAGATCTGTTGGTTTCAAAAGCCTGAGCTATGGGCTGCACATGGAAGCAAGTAAAGTGCTGACTATGGAAGCAGACTCTATTGTGGGGGCTTTCTGTAGCAGATCACAAAAGCCTGGCAAACCTGCAATTTACAGTTGGAGGAGGGGGTGTCATGCTCTGGTCAGAGCCCCATGACAGCTTGTGTTGTTGCTATTATAAACCCCTCCAGTAGAGAGTTGACTGTGAGTTCAAGGTCCACTCAAGACTCCTACTTCCTAATACATAATAGTCTCATTCACCGTCCTCAGCACTAATTGGAATTATGGGCAGACTAACCCTAATTGACTTCCAGAAAGGTTTTTCCTGTTGGTTTCTGCAGGAAGGCAGATAGAGTGCTGGCTATGGGAGTGGGCTCCACTGCAGGGCCTTTCTTTAGCAATTCACAGCAGGCTTCCAGGTGACAATATCTGAGTATGGAAGGGGTTGTAAGACTCCAAACAGACCTCTAGGAAGATCTTCTTTCTTTGCTATAAAAGCCCTTCTTGCAATATGTTGGTTATGGGTGTAGCTTCCAGTAAAGATGCCTGCTTCTTAGCACACAGCAACCACAGTCAGTAGTCTTCAGTACTAAACAAAAGGGGGAGGAAACAGACCTGAACTGATTCCCCTAGATGTCTGTCCTGTTGATTTCAGAAGCTTGAGCTATGGTGTGTGCAGGGAGGCTAGTAAAGTGTTTACTATGGGAACAAACTCCACTGTGCACCTTCTGTATCAATTACTTACAGCCAACAGTGTCCAGGTTGGGGAGGTGCTGGCACAGTTCAAATGGACTCCCAGGGAAGTCTGCCTTGTTGCTATCAGAGCTTCCCCTGGAGTTTGTTGGCTCTGGGTGTAACCTCCACTAAAGACACAGAAAATCTTTTTTTAAACAGCTGGTGGATCTTTAAACAAAATAATGGAAAGTTGTTGTTATGTATTGAATTGTGTTCCCAACTGTGTCAACTTGGCCAGGCCAAGATTCTTAGTATTTTGTGATTATCCTCCATATCCTATGTGTTGTAAATCCTAATCTCTATTATATTAATGAGGCAAGATTATAGGTAGGTAGGGTACAATCTACTGGATTAGGTTGTATCTTGAGTCAACCTCTTTTGAGATATAAAAGAGATTAAACAAGTGAGCAGAGGGACCTGACTACCACCCAGAAAGAGGAGCTGGGAACACAGCAACTCCTTTGGGCCCAGGGTCCCAGCACTGAGAAACTCCTTGACCAAGGGGAAGATTGATGCCAAGAGACATATAGATCTCCAAGGGACACTGATCCTACAGATGTTAAAAGGACATGAGGCTTTCCTCCAGAGCTGATAGATAGAAAGCTTTGTCCTAGATCTGACTCCCTGAATTTGAACATCTAGCCTCCTAAATTGTAAAAGAATATATTCCTGTTTAGGAGCTCTGGTAGCATAGTGCCTAAGGCACTTGACTGCTAACCAGAAGACTGGTGGTTCAAAGCCACCAGCCACTTCTCAGAAGGAAGGTTGGGCAATCTACTTCCATAGTGATACTGCCTCGGCAACCCAAGGAGGGGTCACTATGAGTTGGGGCCAACTCGATGGCACATAACAACAACAACAACAACATTTCTGTTTGTTAAAGCCATCCACTTTTGGTGTATTTGTTATAGTAGACTAGATAACTAAGAAGTTTTCATAATAAATTTCAGAACAAAGTTAAGATTCAGACTTTCTGGGGATTTTATCAGAGCACCTGGGGAAAGACCAGGTCTTCTGCAAAGGTCAGTCAATGAGCTCTCTAGAGCTTAGGGCAGGAGATAGGGAGGCTAAGCATAATGTTTGTGTTGGAAAGGAGCAGTGGTGGTGAAGGAAAGCTGGAAAAGCAATTGCTCCCTCTCCTTTTCCCTTTTTACTTATAAATAATTATCTTTCCCTTTGTATAAAGTCAAGAAATGTTTACAGAATGGATGACTTGAGTAGCAGTAGTTCAAGTCCTAAGAAAAATTCAAAAGACAAATAATATGCCAGCCTTGCCCTTGATGTCTTCACCTATGCAGAGAATCAGGATCCGTATTAAATGTGTTTTGTTGATGTCAAGTCTATTTCAACTCATAGTGATGGAAAAGGACAGAGTAGAACTACTGTATAGTGTTTCCAAGACTGTGTTATTTACAGTATACCACCACATCTTTTTCCTGCAGAGTGGCTAGTGGGTTCAAACTTATGATTTTTTGTTTAGCTTAACCACAGCACCACAAGAGCTCCTTATTTATTGTGTATCTCAAGTTTATCCATTTTAATTGCTGCCATGTGTTATACTTTTAGAATTACCACAGTTTATTTATTCATTCTACTATTGAAGATGTTTGCATGGTTTCCAGCTTTAGGCTATCATGAACAATGGTGTTATGAACCACTGAAAATCTTGTATGCTTTTCAAGGTGTGAGTTGCTAGGTAGCAATACTCAACTTTTGTAGATCACATCAAACTGTTTTTCAAAGAGATTCTACTAATTTATATTCCCACTGCAGTGGATGAGGTTCCTGTTGCTGCATACTTTCATCTACACTTGTTATTGACTTTTCTAATTTGTGTTAATCTGTTGGATGTATAATGCTATCTCATTATGGCTTTAATTTACAATTCTGAGTGCTTACTAGATTGAGATCTTTATTATATTTATTGGCATTTAGAGTTTCTTCTTTGGTGAAGGGTTTATTCAAATCTTAAAACTATTTTTAAAGTTTATTTTCTAAACCCAAGATTTTCTGTCTTGTTTTAATTGACTTGCATGAGTTCTTTAAATATTCTGAACATTTAGTTCTTTTCCAGTTTTATGTATTTATTATTTAATAAATACATATACTTATTTGCCCTTAGTTTTTGGAAATTGACCTTAGAGGATCTCTCAAGCTGCTGACTGCCCCTGAGGTTTTGTTGCTTTTGCCCAGTCTGGCTAGGGAGCTGTACTCGGTCATTGACAAGATTTAAGACCATCGCTGGTTTGGCTGAGGAAACTGCCTAGTAACTATCAAAGGAGCACAGGAGCTTCAGAGGGGACTTTTAGGTTGATGAGAGGCAGGAGGGATAGCATGTACTTTGGACATGGAAGCTTTGTACCAGAAAACTTCCTAGATTCATTTAAGACTTGCATAAGTGGGGGTGGCAGTTTGCATCCTTCAAACAGACCATGCACTAAGTCCTTTGGATTCCAGAGACCTAGGAACAGGCAGTGAGGTGGGAAGCAGGGAGAAGACAGAAAAAGGCAAAGGGGACTGGAACAGATCGAGGAGTCAGCCTCAGGGACCCAGGTGAAGACAGGGAACCCAGGCCACATCCCACAAGGAACAAGTTGGGAAGGCCGAGAGAGGACAGAAAAGGCAAAGGGGACTGGAACAGATCAAGGAGTTAGCTGCAGGGATCCAGGTAAGGGTGGTTGGAGGGGTTTCCAACAGCTAAGGGAGACAAATTTGTCTGTTGGTTTGTCCTACTGTGGTGACACGTTGCTGTGAGTCTTGAGGCTGTGCCACTGGTATTTCAAATGCAGTGGGGTACACCTGTTGCACAGGTATCAGCCCAGCTTACAGACTGAGACAGACTAGGAAGAAGGAGGAGGTCATCCACTTCTCAAAGAATTGGCCAGGGAAAACCATATGAATAGGAGAGAAACACTGTCTGATACATTACTGTGCAAATTTATGAATAGTCCAGAAACATTGTCCAATACAGAGGAGGAAGATGAGTCAATTCGCTTAGAAATCTCTCAAAGTAGGACTGGGAAAGAGCTGCATTATCAGATAAAATCAGCCTTACTCATACAGATAAGGTAAAATTTTCGAGACCTCCATTTGCTGACGTGGCATCACCCAAATTGAGGAGAAAATGCGGCAAACATCTATTAATAATCAGAACATGGAATGTACAAAGTATGAATCTAGAAAAATGAGAAGTTGTCAAAGATGAAATGGAATGCATAAAAATTGATATCCTAGGCATTAGTGAGCTGAAATGGACCATTTTGAATCAGACAACCATATGATCTACTATGCCAGGAATAACAGTTTAAAGGGCAATGGTGTGGCATTCATCATCACAAAGGATGTTTCAAAATCTGTCCTGAAGTACAATGCTGTCAGTGATAGGATAAT
>NW_006921856.1:107698-111527 GCF_000298275.1 Orycteropus afer afer
TTAAGTGACTGGGAAAAAATTTTAAAAACCCAGCCAGCTGGCAGAGCCTAAGAGAAGTCATTAGAAATACAAAAGAGGTTGAGGGGAGGAAAAAAAAAAAAAAATCAGGGAACCCACAGGCATTAAAGACTGGGAATAGTCATGCCAGGAGTTTTTCAAGGTGAGCTGGGGCTACAAGTAGGGACAAAGATCGTACTGGGAAATGTAACAGGACCCCTCTTAGCTTAAGCTGCTACATAGTCTGGAAGGAAGTGGGGGAAGGGGAGAGAAACTCTCTCTGAATAAATAGAACCCCAAATCAGACACATGACAGTGGGCTCGTGTCCAACTGTTAGCAACAATTTTTAGCACAGAGTGGAACTGTGACATGGGATTTTGCAACTTGTGGATCCACATGAAGGACGGCAACACTTTGTCCTTTAGGGCAGCTGGTGGGTTTGAACTGTGGGACTTTGATTGATGGCTTGGCACTATCATCGGCAGACTTCTCCAGATGAGATGAAGCCAGGGGCCACAGCTGTCCTTTCCCCACCTGCATCACTGACTGAATTATCTCACACTGAAGGGAGCTCTGGTGGTGTAGTGCCTAAAACATTTGACTGCTAACCAGAAGGCTAGTGGTTCAAACCCACCAGCCACTCCTTGGAAGGAAGGTTGGGCAATCTACTTTCATAGTGATACCACCTCAGAAACCCAAGGAGAGGTCACTACTAGTCAAAATCGACTTGGGGGCAGTGAACTGAGTTTTTTAAGCAGAGAAAAAAGCTTCTGTCTTTCTCTCCTGGGGATTGTTTCTTGCACTGATCCCCTTCTCCTGTGTGAGTGCTCTGGTGAGTGAGCAGATTCTGCCACAGTGGCCAGTTCCCAGGGCTGCTGGCTAAACATAAATGGAGGGATCCCTCCTCAAGTACATTATCCTCCCTTCACTTTTCTACTATCCTCTTGCCCAATTTTTCTTCCTTTATATCTGGTCACTTGCTCCACTGTGCCTCGTTTCCTTTCACTTTCCCCAAACCTTCATCCTTCCCACTTGCTCACTTTCATTTTCTCTCTTTTTCTTATCTTTTTTTTTTTTCTTTTTCCCTATTTCTCTTTTTTCTTTTATTTTAGAGCTTGTTTTACATTCAACATTACCTGTACCTTTAGTTTCACTCCCCATTTACTATGTCCAACCCTAACCCAGTCTCTTCCCCTCCCTACCCTATAACCCTCCCCCGTGCCTCTCATATATATGCACTCCTGTTTGTCCTGCATTTCCTCAATTTGAATGTTGGTGCTTTGGTGCCCTGTGGTCTATTGCTCTAAGGGATGTATTACCATAGAGTGGTATGTGGGTGCATCATCTTGGGTTGAGTGGTCTGTGTGTATATCTTGTTAACTATTGGGCTGAAAGCCAGCCCCTGGGGGTGCATTTATTACAGGCACACAATGTATTCCAGGGCCATAGTATTGGGGGTCTCATCAGACTTCATCTGACTGGTAATTCTGGTCATTATTGAGTTTTTGGATTTTGTTCCACGTTTGCCCTCCCACTCTATCCAGGATCTCCAGATTTGATCCTTTCCTGAGTGGTTGGCATTGGTAGCTGGGCACCATCTACTTCTTCTGGTCTTGAGGGCCATCGTGTTCTATGGCTGATTGCTTCCAAATGTCCTTGTTTTTTTTTCCCCCTTCTTCTTCACTTCCGATGCTAGGAGACGATTAGCTGGATCTTAGATGGCAGCTTGAAAGCTTTTAAGACCCCAGTCACTACTCACCAATGTAGGATGCAGAACAAGGCTTTTATGTATTTTGTTGTGCCAATTGAGTCTGGTGTCCCCCAGTACTGTGGTCCTGAGATGGTAGATCTATTGGTTCTCTCTCCCATAGTGTCTGGTTGTCTGTGAGGGATTACTCTGTGTCTGTCTTCTATTGTTTCCGTAAGGACTGCAGGTATTTTGTATCACTGGTGTCTGTGCAAGATTAGCCTCAGCTGAATCTATGCTTGGTCTAGAGTATACTCCTCTTCACTGAACCCCTTCTGATCCTCTCAGATGTTTATGTGTTTATAGCCTGGTGTTTGGTGTTCATGGCAATGCAGTATTGTAGACACATTGGTTGGCATTAGCATTTGTTATCTATCTCTTATGTGCACAATTCAGTGTCCTCCCATTTCCCAATGTTATCATGGTGGTCACAGATGCTTTCTGTATATCCCTCCCCCTACCCACATCAGTGTGTGGGCCCCAACTAGCCCAAAATTAATCCCTTCCCTTCCCTCCCCATCCCAGTAACCTACAAAATGAGTTCCCTTTCCAAGCAAACCCTTCTTTGTCTTTTTACAGTAATGGGCTCATACAGTATTTTTCTTTCTGCGATTGACTTATTTCACTCAGCATAACGTCCTCCAAGTTCATCCACATTGTGAGATGATTTGCATATTCCTCCTTGTCCTTTAATGTAGCATAGTATTCTGTTGTGTGCATGTACTATAATTTGGTTATCCACTCATCCATTGATGGGCATATAGGTTGTTTTCATCTCTTCACTATAGTGAATTGTGCTGCGATGAACATAGGTGTACATATGTCTGTTTGTGCGCTCTCACTTCTAGGATAGGAATATATCCTAGTAATGGAATTGCTGGGTCAAATGATACTTCTATTTTCAGTTTTTTAAGGAAACGCCCTACCATTTGCCACAATGGTTTTACCATTTTACAATCCCACCAGCAGTACACAAGAGTTCCAATCTCTCCACAGCCTCGCCAGCATTTGTTATTTTCTGACCTGCTGAACTTTGCTATTATTGCTGGGGTGAGATGATATCTCATTGTTGTTTTGATTTGCATCTCTCTAATAAATAATGGTCGTGAGAAATTTCTCGTGTGTTTGTTGGCTGCCTGTATATCTTCTTTGGTGAAGTGTCTATTCAAATCTTTTGCCCATTTGTGAATGGGTTATTGGTCTTTTTGGTGTTGAGGTGTTGAAGTTTTCTATAGATTTTGGAAATAAGTGCTTTATCAGATATGTCATAGGCAAATATTTTCTCCCAATGTGTAGGTTCTCTTTTTACCCTTTTGATGAAGGCTTTCGATGAACATAAGAATTTAATTTTTTAAAAGGTCCCAGTCATCTAGCTTTTCTTCTATCTCCTGCACATTCTGAGTTATACTTGATATTTATGCCATAAATTAGGGCTCCCAGGTTTGCCCCTATTTTATCTTTGATGAATGTTATAGTTTTGGGTTTTACATTTAAGTCTTTGATCCCCCTTGAGTTTGTTTTTGTGTATGGGGTGAGGTATGGGTCTTGTTTCATTTTTGTGCAGGTGGATATCTAGTTTTGCCAGCACCATTTGTTAAAGAGGCTGTCTCTTCCCCCATTTAATGGGTTTTGGATGGATGGGTCTATATATGGACTTTTGATTCCGTTCTATTGGTCTATCTGTCTATCATTGTACCAATACCATGCTGTTTTGACTACTGTGGCTGTATAGTAGTTCTTAAGATCTGAGAATATGAGACTTCCCACTTTATTTTTCTTGAGAAGTGCTCTGCTTATGAGAAGTCTCTTTCCTTTCCATATGAAATTAGTAATTGGTTTTTCCATGTCCTTAAAAAATTTTGTTGGAATATGGATCAGGATTGCGTTAAATGTGTAGATTAGTTTAGGTAGTATTGACATTTTCACAATATTCAGTCTACCTATCCATGAACAAGGTAGGTTCTTCCATTTATGTAGTGCCCTTGTTGTCTCTTGTAGCAGTGTTTTATAGTTTTCTTTGTGTAGGTCTTTTGTGTCTCTGGTGAGGTTTATTCCTAGATATTTTACCTTTTTAGTAGCTATTG
>NW_006921856.1:111862-113226 GCF_000298275.1 Orycteropus afer afer
AGGGGAATGCCTTGAGTCTTTCTCCATTAATAATGATGTTGGCTGTTGTCTTTGCATATATACCCTTTATTATGTTGAGGAATTTCCCTTCTATCCCTATTTTGCTGAGAGTTCTGAACAGGAATGGATGTTGGTTTTTATCAAATGCCTTTTCTACATAGATTGATATAATCATATGGTTCTTTTCTTTTGTTTATGTGGTGGGTTACATTGACGTTTTTCTGTGATTGAACTACCCTTGTAAACCTGGTATGAGTCCCACTTGGTCAGGATGTATCAATTTTTTGATATGTTGTTGGATTCTGTTGGCTAGGATTTTGTTAAAGATTTTTGCATTAGTGTTCATGAGGGATATTGGTCTGTAGTTTTCCTTTCTAGTGGTGTCTTTCTCCGATTTTGGTATTAGTGTTACACTTGCTTCATAAAATGAGTTTGGGAGTATCCTATCTTTTTCTATGCTCTGGAATAGTTTGAGTAGCACAGATGTCAACTCTTCTCTGAATATTTGATAAAATTCTCCAGTGAAGCCATCAGGGCCAGGACTTTTCTTTATGGAAAGTTTTTTATGAACTGTTCAAGTTCTTCTTTTGTTATTGGTCTGTTCAAATTTTCTATCTCTGAGTGGGATAGTTTAAGTAGGTCTTGTGATTCTAGAAACTTGTCCATCTCTTCTAGGTTCTCAAATCTGTTGGAGCACAGTTTTTCATAATTTTCTGTCAGTATCTTTTTTATTTCAGTTGGTTCTATTGTGATGACACCTTTTTTGTTTACAATTCTTATGATTTGGATCTTCTCTTTCTTTTCTTTTGTTACATCTGCCAATGGTTTATCTATTTTATTAATCTTTTCAAAGAACCAGCTTTTCATTTTGTTGATTTTCTCTCTCTCTCTTTTTTTTTATTTTTGGTTTTCTGTTTCATTTATTTATGCTCTGATATTTATTCTTTCCTTGCTTCTAGATACTGTAGGATTCTTTTGTTGTTCTATTTCTGGTTGTTGGAATTGATGAGTTAGAGTGTTGGGTTTTTTTTTTTTTTTCCCTATTTGTCATCTATTTTTGTTCTATCTTTTCATCACTTCTTCTTCACTTTAGCTCCCCCCCCACACACTGAGTACAACAGGAGGAACATATTGACCCTCCACTAGTCAGCCATAGCTACTACACTGATCACCTCACCTAACAGACAAGTAACACCAATAGCTCCTGCACCACAGGATCAGCTGAAGACAGTGGACAATACCTGCTCATCCCAACCACAAATCCTATTCATGATGAACAGAGACCTGACTACATCCCCACAAGTAATTCCACTAACACAGAGGAAGCTGGAGAGAAACCCAATACATTTGAGTTAATAACCAAA
>NW_006921856.1:113422-115021 GCF_000298275.1 Orycteropus afer afer
AAAAAAAAAAAAAAGACAAGATAATAGAAACTAATGCCCAAGCTAAAGAATTAGGATATATGAGGAAGAACAAGCAATAGAATGATCTGATAAGGAATTCAGAAGATATATATATATATAAAACCCTCCAAGAGCTCAAGGAAACCATAAACAGAAGTGATGACAAGACAGACAATACCATGGAAGAATTCAGGAAAATCATTCAAGAACAAAACAAATACATAAATAGAAATCACACAAAAACAGCAATTAGAAATCCTGAAGATGAACACTAAAATTATGGAGATAGGAAGCACAAAAGAACAGACTAGAACTGAATGAAGAATACATTTCCCAGCTGGAAGACAATTCCTTGACACCAGCTTATATGGCAAAAAATCAGAACAAAGATATCACAGAAATGAAGAAAAACTGACTGTTAAATGGGATGACATGAAAAGAAACAATATACATCTGGTTGGAATACTAGTACAAGAGGAAGCAAAAACAAAACAAAACAAAAAACCACTGAGAACAACCAAGATATATCATAATCAAACTTTCCAAAACAAAGACAAAGAATCTTGAGAGCAGTTCAGGAATAATAAAATGTCACTTACAATGGACAACCAATAAGACTAAGCTCTGAATTCTCAGCAGAAATTGTGCAAGCAAGAAAGCACTGTGATGGCATATAGGAAATCTTAAAGTAAAAGAATTCCCTATATTTCTAGTCAAACTGTCCCTCAAATATAAGGGTGATATCAAGACATTTCCAAAAACATAAATCAAGGAATTTGTGAAAAACCAGACCAACTCTAAAAGAAATGCTAAAGGGAGTCCTTCCAATAGACAACCCACAACAGCGAACAACAAATTTAAAAACATTGAAATATTACAAAACATCTTCTTGGATTCCAATGCTATAAAATTAGAAATCAATAATAAAAGAGGAAAAACATCAAATATGTGGAAACTGAATAATATACTGATCAAAGAATACTGGGTAACAGAAGAATTAAAGTGTGAAATAAAAAATCCCTAGAAACAAATGAAAATGAAAATACAACTTACCAAAATCTTTGAGACACAACAAAAGCAGTACTCAGAGGTCAATTTATATTAATAAATGCACAAATAAAAAAAGAAGAAATAAACAAAATCAAGACGTTAACTCAACAACTCCAACAATTAGAAAAAAAGCAGTAAAAGAAACAGTATTCAGAAGTAAGGAAATAATAAAGATCAACGCAGAAGTAAATAAAGATGAAAACAAAAAAAAAATAGAGAAAATCAACAAGACAAGAAGCTGCTTCTTTGAAAAGATTAACAAAATTGACAAATCACTGGCAAATTTAACAAAGAAAAAGAAAGAGAAGATGCAAATAACAGGAACAATAAATGAAAAGGATGACATCACAACAGAACCAACTGAAATAAAAAAATGTAATAGCAGAATATTATCAAGAACTATACTACAACAGATTCAAGAACCTAGAAGATATGGAGAAAGTTCTAGAAACACAAGACCTACTTAAACTAACCCATTCTAAGATAGAATAGTTGAACAGACCCATAACAAAAGAAGAAATTAAGCAAGTCATAAAAAAAAAAAAAAAA
>NW_006921856.1:119371-125375 GCF_000298275.1 Orycteropus afer afer
GATTGATCCTTTTCCAAAGAAGTATTCAGGTATTTGTCTTCAATCTCAATAATTCTGTCTTCCATTGCATCAATTCTACTCCTTTGCTCTTCCAATGTGTTATCTATTTCTGACAATTTAGCATTAATCTTCTGGATTTCTATCTGTAAATTTAGAATCTTTTCTAATTTTTCATTTATTTTGTCATTTTGTTCTTGTATTTTCTTCCAAAATTCTTCTAGAGTTTTTCTGTGTTTTCTGTGGTCTGTCTCTCAATCCTTTGAAGATACCTAAGTATAATTCTTTTGAATTTCTTATCAGAGAGTTCCAATGCTGCTTCTTCCTCAGGGATATGTTCTCGGTCTGTATATTGCTCCCTTATTTCTACCACTTTATCTTGATTCTTTGTGTGAACTGTGATGGTCTGTTGTCTCTGAGACATCATGGCATTGTTATATTTAGATCTCTGTTAACTGTCTGTGAAGTGCAGCCAAGGGTGATTCAGGCTCTTCTTGGTGGTTTTTTATCATTGGCCCAATGATGGAGAAGGAGGTGGTGGCTCTTGCTTAGTAAGTGAAGTTGCAGGAGGTGTGGGTGTAGTTGTGCCTTATGGGGACTATTGCTGTCTCCCACTCAGTTAGACACAAATTACAATTGAATACCCATCAAAAAACTAAAAGCACATGGAGAAATAGTATACATGTAATCACACAGGAACAGTAACCAAAAAAAGAGAAAACAGAAAAAGAAGGAGAAAAAAACAAGAAAACCTGCAATATCTAGGGATAGTGCAATAAGAGAAAAAAGTCGAGAAGGAGAATAATGAAGAAAAACTGGAAAAAATTCAAAAAGAAGAACAAGGAATGGGGTTAACCATGAGAAAAAAAGAAGAAAAAGTTGTAACCAGGAATAGGGAAAAGAAAAAAAGTTGAAAACTAGGAGCTAGGAGGATAAGAATAAAGAATAATAGGAAAAAGGACAAAAGTATTAATAAAAATAGTATTTTTAAAACAGACAAAAACAAGCAAACTAAAAACCAGATAAAAGAAAGAGGGAAAAAAAAAGAAAAGAAAATCAGGGGATAGCAGGGCAGGGTACCCAGGTTCCATCAAGCACACAGATTGGGATGGAGTTCCTGCAGGCCCAGAATATGGGTAGGAGTGGGGGATGGCTGCACCTCCATTCACCATGCGGATGTGGGGTATCAGAGTAACAAGGGGAATATCATACCTTTTCAGTCGTCCAGGTCCGGAGTGTCCTTGGGGTTACTGGCAAGTGGAACCTGTTCTTAAGCCTCTGGAATCTGGGAGAGTGCTGTCTCTTTAAATATCTAAAATGGTCAAGCCTCTTGTAAACATTCAAAATGGCTTTGCCCTCTGGACAGGCAAAAGTCCACAGCTCAGCTCACCTTCCTCTTCGCTCCTGCTTCACCTTTTATTCCCTAGCCACAAGATCAGTCCTTCGTGCAGTCTTTGGCTAGCAGGGCTGGCTTTTAGGTTAATTCTTAGGTCCTCCCACCACTTGGCAATCTCCAAGCTGTCTGTGCAGTCAGGATCACTCAGGATCACTGCCAGACCACAGCTTTGTATGTGTTCTTTTTTGGTATTTTCATGCAAATTCTTCTGCTAGTTGGGGTTTAGTCCATTTCTATATCCTTCCCTTCAAGACTCAGGGGTCCAGGATTATCTTGTGTGTCTGTATTAATTGGTTCCCCTTTTCTTTGTTGAAGGGGGTCTGTGCAGGCTTTCTGCCTATTCCACCATCTTACCGGAACTGATTCCACCAACATTCTTTAAGGGCATGGAAAGACCAGTCACTAACTTCATGTAGAAAGGAAAGAGACCTTGGATAAGCAAAGCACTACTGAGGAAGAAAAAGAAAGTAGAATGCCTCACACTTCCAGATCTCAAAACCTACTACACAGCCACAGTAGTGAAAACTGCATGGTATTCGTACAGAATCAAAAAGCCAGAAATAGACCCATCCATCTATGGACAGCTTGTCTTTACAAAGGGCCAAAACCCATTGAATAGAGGTGAGATAGCCTCTTTAACAAGCGGTGGTGGCAGAATTGGATCTCCAGTTGCAGAAAAATTAATCAAGACCCATACCTCACCCCACACGTAAAAACAAACTCAAACTGGATCAAAGACTTAAATGTAAAACCCAAAAATATAAAGTTCATTAAAGATAAAAATATTGGCAAATGTAGGGGCTCTAATTTATGGTATAATTAGTCTATGAAGTGTAACCCAAAATGCACAAGCAGTGGAAGAGAAACTAGATGACTAGGACCTTCTGGAAATTAAATTCTTATGTGTAGCAAAATACTTCTCCAAAAGGGTAGAAAGGGAACCTACATACTTGGAAGAAATATTTGGCTGTGACATATCTCACAATGGACTTATCTTTAAAATTTATAGAGAACTTCAACACCTCAACACCAAAAGGACAAACAATCCAATTCAAAAATGAGCAACTGACATGAACAGACAGAAAGAAGATATACATGTGACCAACAAACACATGAGGAAACACTTATGATCATTAGCTATTAGAGAGATGCAAATCAAAACAACAATGAGGTATCATCTTACCCCACCAATAATAGCAAAGTTCAGCAAAGCAGAAAATAACAAATGCTGGTGAGGGTGTGGTCAGATTGGCACTCTCTTACACTGCAGGTGAGACTGTAAAATGGTACAACCACTGTGGAAAATGGCATGTTGTTGTTGTTGTTGTTGTTATGTGCCATTGAGTTGGACCTGACTCATAGCGACCCCTCCTTGGGTTTCTGAGGCAGTATCACTACGGAAATAGATTGCCCCATCTACTGGTGGGTTTGAACCGCCAGACTTCTGGTTAGCAGTCAAGTGCCTTAGGCACTATGCTACCAGAGCTCCTGGAAAATGGCATAGAGTATCTTTAAAAAATTGAAAATAGAAATACCATTTGATCCAGCAATTCCATTATTAGGAATATATCCTAAAGAGGTAAGAGACAGGAAGTGAGTAGGCATATTCATATCCATGTTCACTGCAACACAATTCACTATAGCAAAAAATGGAAATAACCTAAGTGCTCATCAACAGATGAATGGATAACCAGATATAGTACACTCACACAATGGAATACTATACAACATTAAAGAAAAATGAAGAATATACCAATCATCTCATAATGTGGATGAATTTGGAGGGCTTATGCTGAGTGAAATAAATCAATCACAGAAGCACAAATTTTATATGAGTCCATTATTGTAAATAGTCAAGGGAAGGTCACACGCAGAATAATATTCACTTCGTTGTTTACTAGGGATGAGAGGGAAGGGGAGGGAATATTTTGGAGTAGTTGGGGGTCACATATTGATTTGGGTGAGGGGAGGGATGGTATGGAAAGAGTTTGTGACAAGCACAGAGAAAATGGGGAAAGGGAGGATACAGAAACAAGCACAAAATATACAGACAACAAAGACAAATACTATTACATGCACAATATACTGCATTACCAGTGGCAGCAAACACTAGGCTATGGGTGAATGCACACACAGGTGAGAATATCAGGTGGGGGTAGGCAAACAGGAATATACCCAAACCAAAGACAGACCTGGCTGAAGATATTCTTACATATGTATTTGTGCTACAAATTATCCACATACATTACCAAAAGTAACAGAGGACAAGGTTGGGGTAGCTTCTCAGAGACAACCAAACACCTTGATGGAGAGAATCACTGCGTCTGCAGGCTCAGCACCATGGTCTTGGGGGATATCATTCTCAATTGACACAACATAGTAAATGTAAAAACAACAAGTAAACAACCTACAACAACATACAACACACATAAATATAAACAACATACAACAAGTAAAAAACATGAAAATCTTGTTCTACATCCTACTTTGGTGAGTAGCAACTGGGGTCTTAAAAGTTTTCAAGAGGCTATCTAAGATGTAGCTATTGGTCTCCTCTCGCCTGGGGCAAAGAAAAGTGAAGAAAATCAAAGTCATTTGGAAATAATTAGTCCAATGAAGATTTCAACCTTCACGATCCTGACACCAGAAGAACTAGATGGTGCCTAGTTATGAATGGTAATCACTTGGAAAGGGATCAAAATTGGAGATCCTGGATAGAGTGGGAGGAAAAATATGGAACAAAATTCAAAAACACAAAAATGACCAGAATTACTGATTGGATAGAGACTGGTAGAACTCCTGAAACTATAGACCCAGGTTATCCTTCAGGCCTGGAAATGAACTCATTTCTGTGGATTGACTCTCAGCCCAACAGTACAAAGACCCACAAGCAGAATACCTGCCCCGGGAAGATGCACTCACCTACCCTAGGGAGATACACCCCTTGGATCAATCAGCCATGAGACATCAGAGGGGCAGCATTCACATAGAGAGAAAGCTGGACAGACAGAAAAGCATAGACAAGAAGGGCACAGGGAAAGGGTGGTCATGGGAAGGAGAAAGGAGGAGAATTGTTTATGGTTGGGGATTGTAATCGGAGCCATAATATCAAATGGGCATGAGCTGTTGAGAACAAAATAAATCTGCTTTGTAAATCTGCACCTAAATCACCATACACACACACACACACACACACACAGAGAGAGAGAAAAGAAACAGATGGAGAGAAAAAGAAAAAGAGTCACATAAGGGAACACAGAGCTGTACAGGAGCATATTTGAGCAGAGCTGTATAGGGGCAAAGCTGTACCAGTTAAGAACTGTTGTTGCTGTTATATGCCATCAAGTTGGACTCATAGTGACTCCTCCTTGGGTTTCCAAGGCAGTATCACTACAGAAGTAGATTGCCCAACCTTCCTTCCAAGGAGTGGCTGGTGGGTTTGAACCACCAGCCTTCTGGTTAGCAGTCAAGTGCCTTAGGCACTACACTACCAGAACTCTTAGTTAAGAACTTGGCTGGTCAAAAACAAAGAGCAGCAGCAAGCTGAGAGCAAAGTGGCAGTGGCAGCCATATAAGAGCAGGGGAGTTCAGCTGCACTAATGAAGAGCTGAGCTGAGAAAATGAAGAAGAATTATTCTGACCAAGAGAACTGTGAAGATGGGAAGAAGCATTTCTGACCCAAGAGCTGCACTGGCAGGGGAAGTTTCTGCTCCAGAAACATGCCATAGGGCATTTCCTGGTTGAAGAGACTCACTAGAGAGTGAACATATGTTCTTGGGAGGGTAAGTATGTCTCCTTGAGATGCTGAAGGTTCCATGATGGTACTCTTTCAGATCTTACCCTATTCATTTTTTTCATTTGTATCCTTCTCTGTTACATTAAAGTTGTTATCACAGGAAAGGTGTTTCCAGTGAGCTTATTCCAGTAAATTGGTGAGTTATCCTAGTAAACTATTGAATCTAAAGGGAGTAGTGGGACCAGCTGTCTAAAGTTCATGGTCTTGGGGGATGACCCCTGTGCTTGTAGCTGGAATCTGTTGACCTAACTCCAGGTGAGTATGGATGACAGAGAAAAGATAGAAGAGCTGCATGGGCAGCTGGGGTCTGAACTGACCAGGAAATAGAAACTAAGATTTTCATGTGATGTAGGTGGAATGGGATATGTTATCCATCACACAATTTGGGCCTAGAGGTGAACAATCTTATTCTCCCTGGAGTGGTTTGCACAATTGGTGTTATGAGCAAGATAAGATTGCTGATTGTATATTCCTGCATGCTTCATGCAGTATGCCAACTATCTTTTCTAACTCTGTTGCTTTTCTTTTTATAGAAGTTTTTAACTATCGTGTAGTGAATTTTTATCACTCTTTATGGTAGTACTCCAGCCACTCCTCGGAAGGAAGATGGGGCAATCTACTTCCATAGTGATACTGCCTCGGAAACCCAAGGAGGGGTCACTATGAGTCGGGGCCGACTCGACGGCAAACAACAACAACAACATGGTAGTACTTCATTTTAAAAAAATTTTTACTGTGATTTGGGTGAAAAATTACTGAGCAAATTCGTTTCCATACCAGCAGTCATACACATTTTGTTTCATGACATTGACTGC
>NW_006921856.1:125705-133027 GCF_000298275.1 Orycteropus afer afer
TTTTTTTTTTTTTTTTTATGATTTTGAGTTTTGTTCCACATTGTTCTCCAAGTCTATCCAGGATCTCTGCACTGATATCCCTCCAAATAGTTCAGAGTGGTTACTGGACACCATTTAGTTCTTCTGGTCTCGTGGTCATACAGGCTGAGGATCACATGGTCTACTAGTCCCTTGGACTAATTGTTTCCATGCATCTTTGGTTTACTTCTCTCATCTTTGCTCTGGATGAGGAAGGACCCATCGTTGTATCTAGATGGCCACTTGCAAGCTTTTAAAGCCCCAGTCGCTACTCACCAAAGTAAGATGTTGAACAATGTTTTTGTGTAGTATGTTATGGCAATCGAGCTTGGTGTCCCCTGAAACCATGGTCCTGAGCCCAGAGGTCCAACTACTCATTCCCTCAGGGTAGCTGGCTGTGGTCAAGAAGCCACCACAAACTTGTCCCTTGTCAGCTTTACTATATACCCAGACATTCTTTTAGCACATACAAATACTCTTGTAGAAACGTCATCTGCCAACCCTATACATGATCATGGGCACATTACCCCCTACCTAGATCATTCGACTTGTACACCCATCTATCAACACCTAGATCCATGCTTACCATCACTGACAATGTAGTACATGGAAAAAGAGTTCATCTTTGTTGTCTGTAGCTCCCATGTACTTCTCTATGTCTTCCTCTTCCTCAATGCCTCCGTGTTTACCACTCACCTTTAGTACATTGCCCTTCCCTCCACTCAAATCAATACTTGTCTCTGCCTACTAAGCAGTGTTCCCTCTCAACCCTGGTAATCAATCAAGTTTCCTTCCATATATAAATCTTTCCTTGACTTTTTACAATAGTGCACTAATACAATGATTGTCCTCTGTGATTGACTTATTTCACTCAGCATAATGTCCTCCAAGTTCATCCATGTTATGTGATGTTTTGCAGATTGTACATAGTGTTACATATATTGTTAGTGTTGAATCCATCCTTCTGTTGATGGGTATTTAGGTTGTTTCCATTTGCTATTGTCAACAATACTGCAGTGAACACCACGGGTGTGCATTTATCTATTCTTGTCCTGGCTCTCATTTCTTTAGGATATATAGTTAGTAATGGGATTGTTGGATCAAATGGTATTTCTACTGATTTCTACACTAATTCTATCATTTTACTGTCCCACCAGCAGCATAAGAGAGTCCCAATCTCTCCATGTCCTAACCAGCATTTGTTATTTTCTGTCTTGTCGAGCTTTGCTAAAGTGCTGGGGCAAGATGGTATCTCATTGTTTTTCTGATTTGCCTCTCCCCAAAGGCTAATGGTCGTGAACATTTCTTCATGTGTTTGTTGGTCTCCTGAATATCTTCTTTGTTGAAGTGTCTCTTCATGTCTTTTGTCTATTTTTTAATTGGATTGTTTGTCTTTTTGTTGTTGAGGTGTTGAAGTTCTCTATAAACTTTAGAGATAAGTCCCTTGTCAGGCATGCTGTTGCAGAATATTTTTTTCCCACTTTGTAGATTCTTTTTTTACTCTTTTGGAGAAGTTTTTTGAAGCACATAAAAATTTAATTTTTCAAAAGTCCCAACCATCTAGTTTATCTTCTGCTATCTGGGCATTTGGGGTTATGCTTGATAGTCTATTTATGCCATAAATTAGGGCCCTGAATTTTTTTTTTTTTTTTTTTAATTTGAGGAACTTTATAGTTTTAGGTTTCATTTGAGCTATCTGGAGTTAGTTTTTGTGTATGGTGTGAAGTATGGATCTTGTTTCATTTTTCTGCATGTGGATAACAAGTTTTGCCAGAACCATTTGCTAAAGAGATTATCTCTTGCCCATTTAATGGATTTTGGCTCTTTGTCAAAAATCAGCTGACAATAGGTTGATGGATCTATTTCTGGGTTCTCAATTCTATTCCACTGGTCTATGTGTTTACAACTGTACCAATACCAGGCTGTTTTGACTACTGTGGCTGATAGTAAGTTTTGAGATCCAGCAATGTGAGACCTCCTATTTTGTTCTCTTCAGTAGAACTTATCCAAGGTCTCTTTCTTTCCACATAACATTCACAAAACAACAAAAACACAGTCATTGCTGTGGGGTCTGATCTGACTCATAGTGACCCCTCCTTGGGTTTCCGAAGCAGTAACACTGTGGAAGTAGAATGTCAAACCTTCCTTCCAGGGAGTGGCTGGTAGGTTTGAACCTCCAGCCTTCTGCTTAGCAGTCAAATGCCTTAGGCACTATGCCACCAGAGCTCCCACTAGTGACTGGTTTTTCCATACCCTTAAAGAATGTTCATAGGATCTAGACTGGGATTGCATTGAATGTATAGATTGCTTTGGGGAGAATTGACATTTTCACAATATTCAATCTTCCTATCCATGAGCATGGGATGTTTTTCCATTTCTATAGATCTCTTATGGTTTCTTGAAGTAGTTCTTTATAGTTTTCTTTGTACAGGTCTTTTGTGTCCCTGGTAAGATTTATTCCCAAGTATTTTATTTTTTGGCAGCTATTGTAAACAGTATTGATTTCTTTATTTCTTTTTCAGCAATCTCTTTGCTGGTGTAGAAGAATCCAACTGATTTTTGGATGTTGATCTCATATCCTACTAAGGTGCTAAGTCTCTCAATTAGTTCCAGTAGATTTTTGACTGAGTCTCTTGCATTTTCTAAGTATAGGATCATATCATCAGCAAATAAGGATAGTGTTATTTTTTCCTTAAAAATGAGGATACCATTGATTTCCGTTTCTTGCCTTATTGCCCTGGCTAGGACTTCCAATACAATGTTGAATAGGAGTGGTGATAGAGAACATCCTTGTCTGGTTGCCATTTGCTAGGGGAATGGTTTCAGTCTCTCTTCATTGAGAATAATATTGGCTATTGTTTTTTATATGTGCACTTCATTATGTTGAGTCATTACCCTTCTATTCCTATTTTGCTGAGAATTTTTTATCAGGAATGAGTGTTCAATTTTTTTAAAATAATTTATTGTGATTTGGGTGAAAGTTTACTGAGCAAATTCACTTTCCATACAGCAGCTCACATACACTTTGACATTGACTGCAATTTCCCACAATGCAACTCCACTCCCACTTTCTTCCCATGGTTACCTCTTGCCTGTTTCCTCCCCTCCCATGCACTCCTGCCTCCTGAGCTCTCTCCGTGTGCATACACAGCCCTTCTATTCTCCCATGATTGATCTCTTCAATGAGTGTATCTACCTAATGCAAATCTTCAGCTCATATGCCTGTCTTTTGTTTGGCTGAAAGCCACAGGAGTGAGTTCAATGCCAGACCTGAAGGGCAGCTAGGGGCCATAGTCTCAGTGGTTCCATCCGGCTTTATCAGACCAGCAAACCTGGTCCCCCGCCACACACACACTTTTTTTTTTTTTAATGATTTTGAGTTTTATTCCACATTGTTCTCCCATGGAATGGGTGTTCAATTTTATGAAATGCCTTTTCTGCACTGGTTGATATGATAATGTGGTTCTTTTTCTTTATTTTACTTATATGATGGATTACATTAACTGTTTTTCTAATTTCAAATTATCCTTGCACACCTGCTATGAACCCCACTTGGTCATAATGTATTTTTTTTTTTTTTTTTTTGATATGTTGTTGGTATGTATTGGCTAGGATTTTTGTTGAAGATTTTTGCATCTATATTCCTGAGGCATATTGCTCTATAGTTTTCCTTTTTAGTGATGTCTTTGCCTGGTTTTGGTATAAATGTTATACTTGCTTCATCAAATGAATTGAGGAGGATTCCATCTTTTCTATGGTCTGGAATAGTTAGAGTAGGACTGGTGTCAGTTCTTCTGTAAACGTTTAGTAGAATTCTCCAGTGAAATCATCTGGGCCAGGATTTTTTTTGTTGTTGGTAATTTTTTATGACCTGTTCAATGTCTTCTTTTGTTATGGGTCTGTTCAAATTTTCCATCTCAGTCTGTGTTAGTTTAGGTAAGTAATATGCTTCTAGAAATCTGTTCATTTCTTTTAGATTTTCAAATTTGTTGGAGTACAGTTCTTCACAGTATTCTGATATTATCCTTTTTATTTCAGTTTGTTCTGTTGTGACATTGTCCAATTCATTTCTTATCATGTGATTTGTATTCTATCCCTCTTTTCCTTTGTTAAATTCACCAGTGGTTTGTCAATTTCATTACTCTTCAAAAAACCAACATCTAGTCTTGTTGATTTTTTTCTATTGTTTTTCTATTTTGTTTCATTTATTTCTGCTCACACCTTTATTACTTCTCTTCTTCCCATGACTGTAGGCTTTTTTTCTGCTCTTTTTCTAGTTGTTGGAGATGTTTGGTTAAGGTGTTGATTTTGGCTTGCTCTTCTTTTTTGAAGTGTGCATCCTTTGCTATCAATTGCCCTCTGATCACTGCTTATGCTGTGTCTTAAAAGATTTTGGTATGTTGTGTTTTCATTCTCATTTGATTCAAGGAATTTTTTAATTTCATTTTTTATTTCTTGTATTACCCAGTCATTTTTAAGGAAACTGTTATTCAGTTTCCATGTGTTTGTTCTTTTTCCATTGGTCTTCCTATTGTTGATTTCTAATTTGATAGCATTGTGATCTGAGAAGATGCTTTGCAGTATCTCAATGTTTTTCAATTTATTAAGGCTTGCTTTATATGGTCTATCATGGAGAATGTTCCATGTGCACTGGAAAAGAATGTATATTGTGCTGTTGTTGGATGAAGTGCTCTGTAGATGTCTATAAGGTCAAATCGGTGGATTGTATCATTTAGTTCCTCTGTGTCTTTGTTGAGTTTCTTTCCAGTTGTTCTATCTTTGATTGAAAATTGTATATTGAAGTCTCCTACTGTGACTGTGCAGTCATATGTTTGTCTTTTTCAATTGTGTTAAAGTCTGATTTGTGTATTTTGAGGCTCTTTCATTGGGTGCATAGATATTTATTATGGTTATATCCTTTTGTTCAATCTATCCTTCAATCATTATATAATGTCTTTCATTGTCTCTTATGGTGGTTTTTGTCTTAAAGTCAATTTTATCAGAAATTATTATTGCTGCTCCTGCTCTTTTTTGATTGCCATTTGCTTGATATATCTTTTTCCAACCTTTTATTCTATTTTTTTTCTTTGTGTCTGAGATGAGTCTCCTGTAGACTGCATATTGATGGGTTATGTTTTCTTATCCAGTCTGCAACTCTTCATCTCTTGAGTGGTGTGTTTAATCCATTTACATTCAGTGTGACTATTGGTGAATATGAATTTGTTGCTGTCATTTTGTTATGTGGTTTTTTTTTGTGATGTTGCTGATTTGTTTATTCTGCATAATTTTCTGTGCTGAGCTCATTGTTTATGAATCATGTTATCATTTCCTTCATTATTATTTACTTGTTGTTGTTGTTGTTATTATGTGCCTTCGAGTCAGCCCCGACTCATAGTGACCCCTTCTTGGGTTTCTGAGGCAGTATCACTATGGAAGTAGGATTGCCCAACCTTCCTTCCAAGGAGTGGCTGGTGGGTTTGAACCGCCGGCCTTCTGGTTAGCAGTCAAGTGCTTTAGCCACTATGCTACCAGAGCTCCTTAGTATTTACTAAATATTTTGATGCACAAGTTCATTATTTTTCTTTGAGATTAACCTGTGATTTATAATTCTCCTCCCAAGTTTAGAACAGTCCATTCTATGTTGTAATTGTCTTGACTTTCTCACCATTAAGAAATTCTATAATGACACTATTTTTTCCCCTCTTTTTGGTTTGTAGTTGTCCTCATTTGCCAAGTGATGTCTCTAGTTCCCTGTTCACAGTCTTGTAAACTTATTTTACTTTGGATACTTCCATAACCGGGTTGTTTTTGGGTTATGTCATCATGTTTGTTAATGGTCATTTGTTGTTTCTGTTGTTGGTTCTCTGTCCAAAAGTCTCTCTTTAGCATCTCTTGTAAGGTTGATCTAATTTCAACAAATTCCCTTAATTTCTGCTTATCTGGAAATTTCCTAATTGCACTATCATATCTGAGAGATAATTTTGCTATGTATACGTATTAGTTGGATTTTTTTCTTTCAGGGTTTTATATCTACCATCCCATTGCCTTCTCACCTGAATGGTTTCTGCAGAGAAATCAGAACTTAGTGTTATTGGTTGCCATTTGTAGATAACTTTTCATTTTTCTCATGCTACTTTCAGAATTATTTCTTTGTCTTTGGTTTTGGTAAGTTTGATGATTTTTTGGGGGATGTATATCCTGTTTGGGGTCCATTGGACTTTTTAAATGGATATATTCTCATCTTTCATCATATCAGAGAAATTCTCTTCCAACAAATCTCTGACACTTTTCTCTGTGGTTTTACTCATCTCTTCCTTTTCTGCAATTCCAATTACTTGTAGCTTATTCCTCTTGATGGTATCCCACATGAATCTTAAGTATTCTTTATTTTGTTTTGATTTGTTTTTCTGATTGATCCCTTGCCAAAGTAGTTTTGAGGTATTTGTCCTCAATCTCACTAATTCTGCCTTCCATTGATTCAATTCTACCCCTTTGCTCATTCAATGTGCTATCTATTTCTGAAATTTTAGTATTAATCTTCTGTATTCCTATCTGTATATTTTGCATCATTTCTAATTTTTTAAATTTAGTTTGTCATTTTGTTGTTAAATTTTGTTCCCGTATTTTGTTGTTATATTTTGTTCTAGGGTTTTCTCTAATTTTGTCAGTGTTTTCCTTGATCTCTCTCTCAATCTGTTGCAGCTACCTAAATATAATTCTTCTGAATTCCTTAACAGGAAGTTCCAATGCTGCTTCTTCCTCAGGGATGTTTTCTGGGTTTGTATCCTGGTCCCTTGTTTCTACTATTTTATCTTGCTTCTTTGTGTGGACTGTGATGGTCTGTTGTTTCCAAGACATTGTGATATTGTTGAATTTATATTTAATTGGTGATTGTATGTTGGTGTGATTCACCCAATATTTTTTTTCTTTGTTTTGTTTTGATATGTCTGAGTAAGCAGGGTACTTTGCTCCTCTATTTGCCAGTTGGCAGCACATATGCACTCACCTCCTGTGTCTGGTGTGTATGATAGAGAATGAGAGTGGGTGTACAGATCTCTGTTAGCTGTTCATGAAGAGCAGTTAAGGGTGAGTCAGGTTCAAATTGGCTGTCATGTATCATTAGCCAGTTTGTGCATAAGCAAGTGGTGGCCCTCACACAGCAGGTGGGGCTGCAGGAGGTGCAGGTATGTTTGGGTCATATGGGCACGGTTGCTGTCTCCCACTCAGAAAAAAAAATAATAATAATCAAAAATTAAATAAATAAAAATAAGAGGACTAAAAATACACACTGCATAAACACACAG
>NW_006921856.1:133980-151403 GCF_000298275.1 Orycteropus afer afer
TAGCGACCCCTCCTTGGGTTTCCGAGGCAGTTATCACGACGGAAGTAGGATTGCCCAACCTTCCTTCCGAGGAGTGGCTGGTGGGTTAGTTGGTATTTAATCCACTTCTGTATCCTTCCTTTCAAAGGTCAGGGCTCCAGGATTATCTTCTGTACCTATGTCAATTGGTTTCTCTTTTCTTTGTTGAAGAGGGTCTGTGTAGCTTGTCTGTCTGTTCCACCATCTTACCAGAAGCTGTTATGGTAGTACTTTTTATTTCTCCTCCATTCAGATGTCATAAAGATATTTTTCTAAAAACTTTCCCTTTCATATTTAGGAACTAGAGTTGATTTCTGTTTCTAGTTACAGGTTTGTCATTGTTGTTAAGTGCTGTTGAGTCAGAGCCAACTCATAGAGACCCCTCCTTGGGTTTCCTAGGCAGTATCACTATGGAAGTAGGATTGCCCAACCTTACTTCTGAGGAGTGGCTGGTGGGTTTGAAACACCAGCCTTCTGGTTAGCAGTCAAGTGCCTTAGGCACTATGCTACCAGAGCTCCCTAATCAGAGGTAGCATATCCAATATCATTACTTCCCTTATAGAAATATTCTAGCACCATTTTTTTTTAAAGTATCTTTTTCTCACTTCTTCATAGTTCATCTTGTTATTTCCCAAGTGTTCAGACATATTTGGGTCTATTTAGGGGCTCTTTTTCCATTGGTTCCTCTTTCTATTCCTTCATCAGTACTCTATCATTTTAATTATTTCAGGTTTATAAGTCTTGTTTCCTAATTTTGATAGCATCTTTTCTCCAGAAAAGTAAAGTCGATCAACTTACAGTTCTTAAACTTGTTTTTATGTGGATTAAAAACAAAACCCCTCACAAAAAAACTATTCTTTTAACTCAAGAACAGTTGATTTAGAATGGGAAGCAAGTTAACTAGAGGCTTATCTCACCTGAAACAGCAAATGTTCACGTGATAATTAGCAAGTAATCAAACTACTATTTTAAGTACACCAAGGCATTCATAATGAAATTTGTAAGGAGAAAGAGGGAAAGCAATCACCTAATAATCCAGAGCCCAATCTCAGGCAAAACATTTTCAAAGATTCTTTCTAATGATAATTACAATGTTAATGAGACTGGAAATGTATAAATTTTTACAAACATTCTGATTTCTACATCTTTTATGTATTTCATATTCTTCATATTAATGAAATCCAATTGTCAGCTGGGGGCATTCCTCTGCCCCTTTGAGGTCTACATAAAAATATTTCAAAATCTGGTCCTAACATGTTCAGTATTCTTACTAATTTCCAGCACTTACAAATTATCCTTGCATCTTTTACTTCTTGAGCTCTAGTGTGGTTCTAGATCACAGTGACCCCAACACGAAGCTCATGCTCTTCTTCAACTTCTCCAACTAAAAACCCCCATGCCCTTACCCAGTGTTAAGGATTGAATTGTCTCACTCAAAAATATGTGTTGTAAATCCTAACCTCTATACTTATGGATATAACCCCACTTGGGAATAGTGTTTTCTTTGTTATGATAATGAAGCCATATTAGTGTAGAGTGCATCTGAAGCATTTTTGAGATATAAAAGGAGCAGATTAGGCACAGAAGCAAGCAAACAAGCACAAATGGGGAACACATAGATGGTCACATGGAGAGCTCCAAGGAATACGAAGAAAGATTTTTCCCAAAGTGGAGAACGAGCCTTCCCCTAGAGCCGGCACCCTCAATTTGGACTTCTGTCTTCCTAGATTATGAGAGAATAAATTTCTACTTGTTAAAGCCACCTGCTTGTAGTATTGTTACTATAACAGCACTAAGAGACCAAGAGGAGCTCTGGTAGCATAGTGCCTAAGGCACTTGACTGCTAACCAGAAGGCTGGCAAACCCACCAGCCACTCCTCGGAAGGAAGATGGGGCAATCTACTTCTGTAGTGATACTGCCTCAGAAACCCAAGGAGGGGTCGCTATGAGTCAGGTCTGACTCAACAGCACATACCAACAATAACAACAAGAGACCAAGACAGCCTCTCTGAGATACTGGGCAGAGAAAGGCTTCACAACACTTACACATACGTACCTTTTCCCCCCCTCTTCCTGAGTTCCCCAATATTCCACTTTTTGTCTCTTTTTTAGACAAAGCAATCTCAGCACTCAGACCAGTGGGGTGGGCATGTGGGGTAAAGAGGAGCACTTACCTTTTAAATGAATCCTTTGTTAAAATATTTTCTCAATAACACTTCTCTTTCTAAATGAAACTTAGGTTCCACTTATTAGGCAGTAAAATGTCCTCCAACAGATTCCATCAATCTGAGGTCTTGACCCTGCCCCAATTCCATCCAGCCATTTTAGAAAACACAGAGAAACATTAATCACAGAATTTTGGTTGGATTCTAGAATGTAGAGATTTATACTAAACTCAACACGTCAAGTTTTATTCAACCTCTTACGCGTGATGCATTTTACTGGGTTTTAATGGACCAATAAAGAACATGCTAAATAGAGAAAAGATTGATGTTGTCAAGGATTTCATTTTACTTGGATCCATAATCAAACTACCATTTGAAATACACCAAGGCATTCACAATAAATTTTGTAAGGATAATATGAGGAAAGAAGGAAGCACTTGGTAATTCAGAGCTTAATAGCATGCAAAAAAATTTCCCATGGAAGCACCAGTTAAGAAATCAAACAACATTTTGCATTGGGCAAATCTGCTGCAAGCAACCTCTCTAAAGTGTTTAGAGAAAACAAAAAAAAAGGAAAGATGTCACTTTGAGGACAAAAGGCATTTGACCAAAGCCATGGTATTTTCAATCTCCTCATATGCGTGCAAAAGTTGGACAATGAACAAGGATGACCAAAGAAGAATTGATACATTTGAATTGTGGTGCTGGCAAAGAATATCAAACATACCATGGAATACTAGAAGAATGAACAAATGTCTTGGAAGAAATATAGCCAGAATTCTTCTTAGAAATAAAGATGGTGAGATTTCGTCTCATGTACTTTGCACATGTTACCAGGAGTCCCTGGAGAAGGACATTATGCTTGGTACAGGGTCAGCAAAAAAAAAAACAAAAAAAAAAGGCAGACTCTCAAAGAGATGGATTGGCATAATGGCAGCAACACTGGGCTCCAACACTGTAAGGATGGTACAGGACAGGACAGTATTTATCTGTTGTACATAGGGTCGTTAGGAGCTGAAGCAACTTCCCGCACCTAACAACACTTCTCTAATTTTCACACCATCAGTTTAAACAAAGAGCAATCAGACCACAGACAAGGGAGCAACTAATATTGTTGCAGGGAACACACAGAAATATTTTCAGAGGCCTCGTGAGATGTCTTTAGGATTGAGTAGGATATGTCAAGAAAAGAGACTACCAGATTTGAGCAAATGGACATAAATACTCTATGAGTCAGTCTGACTGGAGGGCACATAACAGCAACAACTCCTTTTTCAGACCTCTCCTGTCATATGCTGAGAAACCTGTATTTGAAGTCATCAGAAAACAAAAGATAAAGGCATTTTGTTAGCATAGGGACAGGAGATTAAAATAGTTTTGCTTGAAATGAAAAACAAGCTGTATGAATTTAATCCCTCTACAACCTGGCTTTCTCATTTGTTACATGATGATGTGGTAAAGAGAGAAAACCCACTCAGTCTGGGAAAATGAAATGAAGATGATTTGTTCAGAAATATTACATCCATTTGTAGAAAAGCACCAGCCCACAAAAATAGGAACTCTTAACAACTTCTAGCTAAAGCAGACACAGGCCACGGAACAAAGAAATTATAAAATAGTTGTTTGATTGGTTAGTCTTGGTTGAGGTCATAAGGCCAAAGGGTTAGGGGTAGGGAATAGGTTTCTATCGGTTAACTGGATATAGAGAATCCAGTGATTGATTTCAAGAACTAATTACAGAGGTTTTAAACCTTGTACAGCTTTCAGGTAGAATCACCAAACATTACTGGTGGATGTTTATAAAGCTTTGACCACGTATCCGGAGTGGGTGAAAATTCCTCTTGGTGCCAGGATACCATTTCACAGACACAACTTGTTAAACAAAACTTTTAAGGGGTCTGGGAAACTTTAGCTCTAGTGTCATAGCCATTAAAGCATTCAGTTGCTGTGGTGGTTATGTTTTTGTGTCAACTTGGCTGAGCCTGGTTGAGTGGCTGGGCAGCTGGTGGTAGTTATTCCCCATGATGGGACTTACCACAAGCAGCTAAGTACTTGCCTTTGGGTATGTGGTCTTCTTCCTGTATATAAGGAGAAGCCTTGGGAATGGTCTCTAGCCTATGGCATGCTTGGAACCTGCATGTAGCTGTGTCTTTGCTCAGCAGCCTGTTATGCTCTGCCAACCTTGGGACTTAGAATGGACTTAAGTTAATGGCCTGCCATGTGGTTTAATAACATCGGGACTGTGCCTTTTTACTTTTCAACCTTGGGGCTTCTCAGCCTCAGCCAGCAGCTGTCTGAGTGAAGAAACGTCTCTAGCTCCAGTGGGCCGGGAGCAGAAGACAGAGCTGGACCCCAAGGTTGAGGGGCTTTCAACCAGCCCCTACAGCCTGGTACTTTGAACTTGGACTTAAAGCCTCCAAATTACAAGAATAAACTCCTGTTTGTTAAGGTCATCCCATTTGTGGTATATTTCTGTCAGAGTGGCACTAGGTAACCAGAACAGTTGCTAACCAAAGGTTGGCAGTTGGAACCCAGGAAGACTCCCTGGCAGAAAGATGACGCAGTCTGCTATGCTTAAGACTTACAGCCTTGGAAACCATATGTGGCAGTTCTCTTCTGTCACACTGTTGGGGTTCAAACCCAAAAGGGCAAATGCCTCAGAATAACTGCACAGAGAGCCCGAAAAACTGACCCAGAGTCACTCTAAAAGACATCAAGTTTACTGAGGCATCTTATGAAAAGCAGTGCTGCATACAGCCAAGGGGGGTTTGTCCATGATTCTTGAGGTCCGTGCTATCACCTCCCCCATCTACAATCATTTATACAGTAGTAGGAGCTCTGGTGGTGTAGTGCCTAAGGCATCTGACTGCTAACCAGAAGGTTGGCGGTTCAAACCCACCAGCCACTCCTCAGAAGGAAGACTGGGCAATCCACTTCTGTAGAGATACCACCTCGGAAACCAAAGGAGGGATTGCTATGAGTCAGAAACTATTTGACGGCATGAGTCTGGCTTTTTTGGGGGGTTTAGAACAATCACAAGGGGCTTGGGTGACAAGCGCCAGACTAGTCTGGCTGGCAGCCAATGCAGGTGGTCAGTTCTCTGAGGGTATTGCAAGATGTTCTGGCTGTCAGGAAGTTTATGCTGGTGGTCACAAGTAGATGTTCCTTCCTTATAAGATGCTGACGACAGCAGCTGCAAGTGTGGCTGCCTCAGGAAAGTGTAGGGAGGGGAAGCCAAAGAAAGGAAGTATAAAATTTAGAATGGCAGAGCAAGAGCCATTTTGGGGGATTTGAAGGCATAAATACATATATACATACACACAGGAACCAGGAGCTCTGGTAGCATAGTGCCTAAGGCTAACCAGAAGGCTGGGGGTTCAAACCCACCAGCCACTCCTCAGAAGGAAGGTTGGGCAATCTACTTCCGTAGTGATATCGCCTCAGAAGCCCAAGGAGGGGTCGCTATGAGTCGGGGCCGACTCGACGGCACATAACAACAACAACATAGTTGAAAACTATTTGATGGCAGTGGGTTTTGTTTGGTTTTGGACACTTAGACAAGGCCAGCTTCAAACCCTTTCAAGCAACTATCTTTACCACATCTTTGTCATGAACATTCTTCTGGCCCACTTTGTACAAAATACACCTGTGTCAAAATTCCTTTCCTCTGAGTGTATTTCCTTTAATTCCTAACTTGACTAAACTTCCCCCCAAAACAACAGGAGCTCTGGTGGCGTAGTGCCTAAGGCATTTCACTGCTAAGGGGGTGCTTCAAACCCACCAGCCACTCCTCGGAAAACAGGTTGGGCAATCTACTTCCCTAGAGTTACCGCCTGGGCAGGGTCACTGTGAGTCGGAAATGACTGGACAGCAGGGAATTTGGTTACAGGGAAATTTCTTCTTAGTTTTTATGGCTTCCAAGTAATTAACAGAGACAGATAACAAGAGGTTGTAAAGGGAAATTGACCTTTGAGATGAAAAGATTCAAGCAGGACGATCTACACTGTATTCTATACAGTTTAATTCAGCAAGAATGAGGCGAATTCTAGCATACAGCTTTGGTCAAAAAGGCTTAATGAATTTCTCCTTTACAAAGATAACAATACCCTCAGAAGGCCCAAGTGACAAAATATGAGAGAATGCTTAACCAATGCTTTAGCACACTGTAAGTGTTCAATAAAAGCGGAGAGGGATATTGGCAACGCTGCTTGGATGTCACTTACTCACTGCCGTCAGGCGATTCCGACTCATAGCGACCCCTCCTTGGGTTTCCGCGGCGGTATCACTACGGAAGTAGATCGCCCAATCTCCCTTCCGAAGAGTGGGTGGTGGGTTTGAACGGCCAGCCTTCTCGTTAGTAGTCAAATGCCTTAGGCACTACGCCACCAGAGCTCCCAAGTGCCGGTTAAATACCATTCTGTAACTACTTAAGACGAGATACTGGTGCAAACTAGCCACTATTGTTGTAAAATGTTTAGAAATATTACTTTTGATAGTCTGGGTACCTACGATGGCACAAAAACGGAAGAGACGGGGAAGTAAGAGCTCGTAAATTTAGATGTCTTGATTCTACTCTGGGTTGAGATGGGTGAGAAAAGAGAGTGAAGTAAGGCAAGTTCTTCCAAAGAGGTGAACAAACTGGCAAGAACAGCTCCTCGGTGACCTGCATAGAGGAGAGATCTCGCGCGAGGGACGGCCGATGGGCTTCGCAGCGAGATCCTAGGAAGGCTGCGCGGTCCAGAAGTCTCCAGGACACAGATGTGCCCGAGTTACTGAACGCCAGACTCTGAGGCCTGGAAGATGAAGCGATGAGACACCACGCAAGTCAAGCCTCCTCGCTCATCACCCACTACGCCAGCCCGCACCTCCGAAAACCAGTCGGGCTGGTCGACTCCTACCCAGTTTCCTCCGCGGCACCGCCGTGACATCACTTCCTTTCCGCGTCGCGCACTTGGGAGGAAGTGCTGTGGCGGAGGCCACCTTTCCTGCTCTTCTCTTAGGTTACGTTCGTCTGGGGGCCGGTTTCGTCTGCTACCGGCTGGGCTACTGCTATGGGAGTCCCGGCTTTCTTCCGCTGGCTCAGCCGCAAGTACCCGTCCATCATTGTCAACTGCGTGGAGGAGAAGGTGGGAGTAGGGTAGGCGGCCGCCAGGCTGGTATCCGGGGCCCCAGCGCTTTTGGGTCGCGGCCCTCAGCGTCCAAGGCCCGTGCCGCCCAGCCAGTCCCGGGGCACCCACGGCCGGACACGCGGTGGGGCGCCGGTACATGGATTCAGGGTTCGGAAGAAGAAATGGGGTGCCAAGGAAAGCGTTGGGTTGGACTTGGCGGGATGGCCGCTCTTTCCCTCCTTGCATTCTCTACGACCGTAAGGCCCCGCCCATGGCTTTGTTTCCTCCTGGGACCTTATGGTGTGGGTCCCCAAGAGGCTCAAAGGCTGTTGAGCCCTGAGCCAGATTCGCAGAGTTAGCTTGTTAGGGACGCGCGGATCTCCACCTTTAAGCACCTTGTAATGTAATAATCCCTTGCGGCGAGTTTTCTGATGTTTACTAACCATTCCTAAAGGTTTTCATGTACTATGAGAAGCCATTTGTTGCTGTTGTATCTTACGCCGGAAACAGCACCTTAGACATAGCCAGGGCAAGATAGAAATGTGATAAATGCTCTTTTTTCTAGGTATCCCGATTGTTGGACAGCATGTTTGTTGACATTTTCAGGGTTTCTGGGTGCATTTGAACTTTTTTTTTGTTGTTGTTAGCCTGTTATGGGTAGACTTTAATCGGTTTTTGAGTTTTTTAATTTATTGTTTCAGTAATGAGTTAGATTTTGTATTCTTCTATTGGAATTACTGAGTTGGGAAGGTCCAGGTAAATCATGATTCAGACGTGTTCGTTTTGAAGGAAGTGCTGGTCCACCAGTGTGAACTTTGTTTGGTTATAGATTGGTAAGATCTTGATTTCTCATTTTCTTAGCTGCTATTTAATAAGGAACTGAAAGCTTTTTTTCTGTGTGTGTGACATTCTGTTATTTTTTTGTGTTTTTCTTTAAGAGAAACTGCTACACAAATGCTTCTTTGTTTTGAAAACTTTTATCAAATTTTTTTAGAAAAAAATACCAACACCCTTACTCCACCCCTTCCCACTCCCATTTCTGTTCCTCAGAACAGAACCACGTTTAAATTTTTAGATTCTGTTTTTATTTTGGTTTTAAATCCATCTATTAAATTTTAGCCATGATGGGAGAATGGATTTAGTCACTTTTTCAGATTCTGCTCCCTTATTCTCCTAATGTAATGAGTCATTTATTTCTTCTAATAGTAAGCTTTATATCTTTAAGTAATGCTGCTTTTCTTTATTATTCCATCATCTATAAGAAGTATCCCTTGTCATATCACTTCCTGGGTTAGATATTAGCTTTTCTACCACTGCTGTGTTCCATTTCATTTTTGCAATGGAAAGCATAAAGATAAATATCCTGGACATTAGTGAGCTGAAATGGTCTAGTATTGGCCATTTTCAGTTGCACAATCATATGGTGTACAATTCTGGGAATGACAAATTGAGAGGAATGGTCTTGCATTCATCCTGAAAAACATTTCAAGATCTATTCTGAAGTACAACACAATCAGTGATAAGATAGTATCGAAACATCTGCAAATAAGACTAGTTAATACAAATATTATTCAAATTTATGCACCAACCACTGATGCCAAAGATGAAGAAGTTGAATATTTTTACCAACTTTCTGCAATCTGAAATTGATCAAATATGCAATCAAGATGCACTGATAATTACTGGTGATTGAAATGTGAAAATTGGAAACAAAGATCAGTAGCTGGGAAACATGGCCATAGTGGTGGAAATGAGGGTGGAGATCTCATGATAGAGTTTTGCAAGACTTATGACATTGATAACAAATAACCTTTTTTCAAAAACATAAACAGCAGTTATACCCTTGTATCTCACCACATAGAATACACAGGAATCGAATCTACTACATCTGTAGAAAGAGACGGTGAAGAAGCTCAATATCAACAGAACAAGCCCAGGGACTGAGTGTGGAATAGACCATCAATTGCTCATATGCAAGTTTAATTTGAAGTGAAGAAAATGAAAACAAGTCTGTGAGAGCCAAAATATGACTTTGACTTTATCCCACCTGAATTTGGAGACCATCTCAAGAATAGATTTGATGCACTGAACACTAATGACTGAAAACCAGAAGAATTGTGGGATGACTTCAGGGGCATCATATGTGAAGAAATCAAACAGTTGTTACAAATACAGGGAAGAAAGAAAAAAAAAATGGATGGCAGAAGTGATTTTGAAACTTTTTTTTTTGCCCTTTTTCTTTTTTTAAATTGTGATTTGGGTGCAAGTTCACAGAGCAAATTCATTTTCTATGCATTTTGTTTTATGACACTGACTACAATTCCACAACATGAAACACTTCCTCCCTGTAGTTACCTCTTCCCTTTGTCTTTCTTTCCTATGCATTCTTGCCCCCGCAAGCTATCTCCCGGTGCAAACATTGCCCTTCTGTTTTCTTACGACTGTTGACTGCAAGGAGTATATTTACCTGATGTAAATACTCACCCTAAATACCTGTCTTTTCTTTGGCTGGAAGCCACAGGAGAGTTCAATTCCAGACCTGAAGGGTAAGTAGGAGCCATAGTCTCAGGGGTCTCACCAGTCTCTTTGTGATTTTGAGTTTTGTTCCACATTGTTCTCTCACTTTATCCAGGATCTCCTGCACTGATCCTTTTCTGAGTGGTTGACAGTAGTAGCCAGGCACTATCTAGTCCTTCTGGTCTCACAATTATATAGGCTGAGGATCACATGGTCCACTAGTCCCTTGGACTAATTGTTTTCATGCATCTTTGGTTTTCTTCATTCTTCTTTGCTCTGGATGAGGAGAGAGTTATTGTTGGATCCAGATTGCCGCTTACAAGCTTTTAAGACCCCGGTTTCTATATCTAGAATGTAGAACAGTGTTTTTGTGTAGTATATTATGCCAGTTGAGCTTGATGTCCCCTGTGATCATGGTCCCAAGCCCACAGGTCTAAAACTCGCTCCCTCGGGGTGGTTGGCCATGGCCAAGAAGTTACCATAACTTTACCTATGTAATACATTTGGACATTCTTGTAGCACATACAAATACATAATGTAGAAATATTGTCTGCCAACCTTATGTATGGGCATGGGTATATTCCCTTTTGCCTAGATGTATCTGATCATTCAGTCTGTCTGCCCATCTATTTACTCATAGATTATGTTTGTTATCACTGACAACACAGTATTGTATGTGTGAAAGGATTTATCTTTGTTGTCTGTACCTCTTATTTTTTAAAATTTTTGTGATTTGGATGAAAGTTTGCAGAGAAAATTCATTTTCTGTACAGCAGCTCCTATATACTTTGTCTCAGGGCATTGACTGCAGTTTCCCACAATGCAACAACTCCATTCCCACTTCCTCCTCATAGTTACCTCTTCCCTATGTCCTTCCCTCCCATGCACTCCTGCCCCCTGAGTTGTCTCTTTGTGCATACACAGCCCTTCTGTTCTCCCATGATCGATCTCTCCAAGGAGTGTATCTTGTTGTCTGTACCTCTTGTGTACCTCTCTACGTCTTCCTCTTCTTCAGTGCCACCATACTGGTCTCTTGCTTTTGGTACATTGCCCTTCCCTTCACCTAAATCAATACTTGTTTCTACCCGTCTAGCAGTATTCCCTTCCCTCTCCTCCCATCCCTGGTAACTAATAAAGAACGTTTCTTCCATATGTAAACCTTTCCTTCACTTTTTACAATAGTGAACTAATACAATATTTGTCCTTCTGTGATTGTCTTATTTTATTCATCATAATGTCCTACAAGTTCATCCACATTATGCAGTGTTTTTCAGATTCTACGTTATTCTTTAGTGTTGCATAGTGTATTCCATTGTGTGTGTATATACTTTGGTTATGCATTCTTCTGTTGATGGGCACAGAGGTTGTTTCCATCTGTTTGCTATTGTGAACAGTGCTGCTGTGAACATGGGTGTATATATCTGTTCGTGTTCTGGCTCTCCTTTAGGATAGATACCTAGTAATGGGATTATTGAATCAAATGGTATTTCTGTTACTAACTTTTTAAGGACTCATACTGCTTTCCACAGTGGTTGTATCATTTTACCATCCTCCCAGCAGTGTATGAGAGCCCCAATCTTTCCATGTTCTCACTAGCATTTGTTATTTTCTGTCTTGTTGAACTTTCCTGTTAGTGCTGGGGTGAGATGGTGTCTCATTGTTGTTTTGATTTGCCTGAAACTTGCTCTTAAATGTGGAGTAGCTAAAGAGAATGGAAAAAAGGAAGTAGTGACAAAGCTGAACAGAAAATTTCACAGGGCAGCTTGAGAAGACAAAGTACTATAATAAAATGTGTAGAAACCTTGTGTTGGAACATGCACAGTGTTTCTCAAGCTGGAAGAATTGGAGAAAGGTAAAGCTTCAAGTTGCAATATTGAAGGATTCTATGGGCAAAATAATGAATGACGCAGGAAGCATCAAAGGAATACAGAAAAAATACACAGACTCACTGTATCCAAAAGAGTTGGTCTATGTTCATCCATTTCAGGATGTAGCATGGGATCAAAAACTTAAGGTATTGAAGGAAAAAGTATAAGCTGCCCCACAGGCATTGATGAAAAACAAAGCTTCAGTAATTGACAGAATAAGAGTTCAGATGTTTCAACAAACTAATGCAATGTTGGAAGTGCTCACAGGTTTATGCCATGAATTTGGAAGACAGCTACTTGGCCCGCCGACTAGAAGAAATCCGTATCTGTACTCGTTACCAAAAAAAAAAGGTGATCCAACACAATTTGAAGTTGTCAAACAGTATCATTAATATCATATGCAAGTAAAATTTTGCTGAAGATAATTCAGAATGGATGTAGCAGTACACTGACAAGGAGTAGCCAGAAGTTCAAGTTGGATTTAGAAGAGGACATGGAATGAGGAATATCATTGGTGATGTCTGGTGGATCTTGGCTGAAAGCAGAGAATACTAGAAAGATGTTTACTTGTGTTTTATTGACTGTGTAAAAACATTTGACTGTGTGGATCATAACAAGGTATGGATAACATTGTGAGGAATAGGAAATACAGAATACTTAGTTGTGCTGATGAGGAACCTGTACATAGACCAAGAATAGAACAGAGGATACTCTGGTTTTAAATAAGGGAAAGTGTGCCTTAGTGTTGTATCTGTTCACCATATTTATTCAATCTATATGCTGAACAGATAGAGAAACTGGACTACGTGAAGAAAACAGAGCTTTAGGATTGGAGGAAGTCTCATTAACAACCTGTGATATGCAGATGACAGAACCTTGCTTATTGAAAGGGAAGAAGACTTGAAGATCAAAGACTAGAGCTGTCAGTATACATTAAATCTCAACATAAAACAAAAATCCTCATAAATGGACCAATAAACCACAACATGATACATGGAGAAAAGATTGACATTGCCAAGGATTTCATCTTACATGGAGCTACATCAAGGTCATAGAAGCAACAGTCATGAAATCAAACAACATATTACATTGGGCAAGTCTGCTGCAAATGACTTCTTTAAAGTGCTAAAAAGCAAAGATGTCACTTTGAGGATGAGGGTGCACCTGAACAAAGGCATGATATTCTCAGTCTCATCGTATGCTTGCAAGCATGGCATTGAACATGGAAGAATGAGTCATGATGTTGGCAAAGAATATAAAGTATGCCACGGAATGCCAGAAGAATGAACAAATCTGCCTTGGAAGGGTATAGCGAGAATGCTCCTTAGAAGGGAGGTTAGTGAGTGCAGAAACGACAAGGAGGCCACATGTTCTGACCTCCTCTAATCCCACAAGAGGAAGACAGGGTTACCAGCAGTAACCCAAGGCCTATTACTGCCAGGCCAGACATGCTGCCTCCCTCCAGTCCTTTCTCCAACCGTTCCTCCCAGAGCACCCACCACCTCTCTCCTGGGTTCGATAATTCGCTGCAGTGGCCACACAGAACTCACAGATTACAAGGTTTATTGGGAAGCACCAAGCTACAATTTAAGTTCAGGAAGAACGCTCAGTCTCTCTCCCAGCCCAACATCCCTCAGCCAACAGTCTCTCAGTCTCTTTCCCAGCAGTGCTGGTCCCTAGGTGTCTCACTCAGCAATGCGTGTCTCTTGCTCTCTTTCCCAGCAGCACGTGTCTCTTTCAGCAGCACGTCTTCCTCCACCAGCAGTCAGAGAGAGTTCTGCCTCCAGGAGGTCCCCTTTTTGAGCCTGGCAGGGTGGTCAAACTAGCCAATTATAGCATCAGAACTCTAAGCACCTGAGAGAGTGGGCACCTCCCAGAACATTGTTTTGTGCCACTCCCAACAGAAATACTCCAGGTGGACACCTTCAGCAATCAGGAGCTCCTCAGTTGCTCATAGCAAATCCCACCTTGGAGTTTACAAAGACTTATGGGTAGAAAAGCCACACAAAGTAATTTACTATACCACAGTGAGACTTCATCTCATGTACTTTGGACATATTATCAGGAGAGACCAGTCTCTGGACAAGGACATTGTGCTTGGTAAAGTAGAGAGCCAGTGAAAAAGAGGAAGACCATCAGTGAGATGGAGTGACACAGTAGCTGCAACAGTGGGCTCATAAGGATGACAAAGGACTGAGCAATGTTTCATTCTGTTCTACATTGGTCACCAAGAGTTGGAACTGAGTCAACAGCACCTAACAACAATAACAATATATGTACCACACTTTGTTTATTTCTTGGTAGATATTTCAACTGTTTCCATCTTTTGGGTATTGGGAATAGTGCTGCAATCAATGTTGGTGTACAAGTGTCTACATTCCTGCTTTTAATTCTTTTTGTCATATACCTAGAAGTGAAATTCCTGTATCATATAGTGATTCTGTGTTTAATTTTTCGAGGACCCACTAGATTATTTTTCATAGCAGCTGAGCTATTTTATAATACCATCAGCAATGGGTACGAATCTGATTTCTTCATATCCTTGCCAAACTCAAAACAAGCAAACTCATTGCCATTGTGTTAATTCTGTAGGCAGCTGGCTGGTGCACATGGTTTGTGCTTGGTTGGCTACTAACCATAATGTTGGCAATTCAAACCTTCTCAGCAGAATGGTGAAAGAAAGGCCTGGCAGTCTGCTTCTGTAAAGATTACTGCTGAGAAAACCCTGTGGAGCTCATTTGTTTTCTGTAACACATGGGTTACCATCGCATCCTTGGAGACACCTGTTAATTTTTGTTTTTTAAGTTACAGACATCTTAGTGAGTGTGAAATGGTATCTCATTTTGGTTTTGATTTGCGTTTCCCTACTGATATTGAAAGGAGACCTGATGGCACAATGGTTAAGTCCTCGGCTGCTAACTGAAAGATCAGAGGTTTGAACTCAACTAGGCACTCTGCCGAAGAAAGATGTGGCAGTCTGCTTCTTAAAAATTGTGGCCTTGGAAGCCCTATGTGGAAGTTCTACACTGTTCTTTAGTATTGATGTAAGTCACAAATGACTGGACGACAGGACATTTTGAAGGTCGCTGGGTGGCACAGTTCATGCTTGACTACTAACCTAAAGATGATTCAAACTCACCTTTACAGCCCTGCTGAACAAAGGCCTGTCAATCTATTTTCATAAAGATTACAACCAAGAAAACCCTACTGAGCACTTGTACTCTTTAACACATAGGGTGACTGAGTTGGACTCAACAGAAGCAGCTTTGGTCTCCTCCTCATCCTCCAATTCATACACATTCTGTTTTGTGACATTGATTGCAGTCCCCACAATATGTGTTGTTCTTGTTGTTGTTGTGTGCCATCGAGTTGGACCCGATTCATAGCAACCCCTCCTTGGGTTTCCGAGGCAGTATCACTACGGAAGTAGATTGCCCCATCTTCCTTCCGAGGAGTAGCTGGTGGATTTGAACCGCCAGCCTTCTGGTTAGCAGTCAAGTGCCTTAGGCACTATGCTACCAGAGCTCCCCCATAATATGTAAGGAAGACCAAAGAAGAATTGATGTAGCCTTTTTCCCGCTTCCTGGGTTTACTGTTTCCATTTGTGCTTTCCCTTCCTGCCTCCTGAGCTTTATCCCTGAGCAAATACTACCTTTTTTGATCTGGTATGGTTGATTGTTCTAAGGAGTGCAAAATTTTCTAGTGTTACTTTTCACCTTGTAGGCCTGTTTGTTGTGTGGCTGAAAGTTGAGCCACTGGGATGAGTTAGTTTTTAAATGATGTTGTCCATCTTTTTTACGTGTTTGTTGTATTTCTTTGGTAAATTGTCTATTCAGGTCCTTTCCTCTTTGTGTGATTAGTTGTTTATCTTTTTGTTGTTGAGTTGCAGTAGTTCTTTACAAATTATAGATATTAAACCTTTATTCAATATATAAGGAGCCCTGGTGGCACAGTGGTTAAGTGCTCAGCTGCTAACTGAAAGATTGACAGTTTGGACTCACCCAGCAACTCTACAGTAGGAAGACATGGTGATCTGATTATATGGAGATTACAACATCGAAAACCCTATGGGACAATTATACTCTCTTACCTAGAGTCACTGTAGGTTGAAATTGAGTCAACACCTAACAACAATATCCAATACTTGGTTTCCAAAAATATTCTCTCAGTTGATAGTCTTTTGATAAATGGAAGTCTAGCATAGTGTCTAAGGCACTTGACTGCTAACCAGAAGGCTGGTGGTCAAAACCCACCAGCCACTCTTCAGAAGGAAGATGGGGCAATCTACTTCCATAGTGATACTGCCTGGGAAACCCAAGGAGGGGTCGCTATGAGTCAGATCCGACTCGATGGCACATAATAACAACAACAAATGTTAAGTGAAATTTATCTATTTTGTCTTGTTACTTTTAAGTGTCATATCTAAGAATCCGTTGCTAAAAACTAGATTCCAGAGAGTTACCCTTTTTTTCCCTTGATCGATTTTGAGTTAGCTTTCGTGCATGGTATTAGGTGTAGAAATTCAGTTGTCCCAGCACCATTTGTTAAAGAGAATTTTCTTTAATAATGGAGTTGGTAAATATTTGTGGAAAATCATTTGATCATAAATGTATGAATTTATTTCTGAACTCTCGGTGCTATTCCATTGGTCTGTATGTCTGTCATTTTACCAGTATCAGAATTTTTGATTAGTGTAGCTTTATAAATAGGTTTTGAGATTGGGAACTGTGAGTCCTTCTTTGTTCTTCTCTTTCAAGATTTCTTTGGCTGTTTAGGGGAACCCCTCCTCTTTTTAAAATTTTTTATTGTGATTTAGGGGAACGTTTACAGAGCAAATTCATTTTCCATACAGCAGTTCATACACATTTTGTTTCATGACATTTACTGCAGTTCCCCATAGTACAACAGCTCTTTTCCTTCTTCCTCCAAGTAATTACCTCTTCCCTGTGTCCTTCCCTCCTGTGAACTCCTATCCTCGAGTTATCTCCCTGTGCAAACACTGCCTTTCTGTTCTCCCACAATTGATGGCTCCAAGGAGTGTATCTAAGGTTACCCCCATATGCCTGTCTGTTGTTTGGCTAGAAGCCATAGGAGTGAGTTCAGTTCCAGACCCGAAGGGTAAGTAGGGGCCATAGTCTCAGGAGTCTCACCTAGGTTCTGTCAGACCAGCAAACCTGGTCTTTTTTTTTTTTAATGATTTTGAGTTTTGTTCCACATTGTTCTCCAACTCGATCCAGGATCTTCTGCACTGATCCCCCTTCGAGTGATTGACAGTGGTAGCTGTGCACCATCTACTCCTTCTCGTCTCACGGTAGGCTGAGGATCACATGGTACACTACTCCCTTGGACTAATTGTTTCCATGGATCTTTGGTTTTTTTCATTCTTCTTTGCTCTGGATGAGGAGATGCATCGTTGCATCTAGATGGCAACTTACATGCTTTTAAGGCTCCATTCACTACTCACCAAAGTAGCATGTAGAACAATGTTTCTGTGTGTTATTCTGATTGAGCTTGATGTCCTTTGTGACCATGGTCTCAAGTCCACAGATCCAAGTACTCGCTCCCTCCAGGTTACTGGCTGTATTTCACTAATGTTTTACAGTTTTCAGTGTGCAAGTCTTTCACTTTCTTGTTCATTTTATTCCTAGATATTTCATTATTTTAGATTCTGATGTAAATGGAATTGTTTCCTTAATTTCCTGTTCAGATTGCTTATTGCTGCTAGATTTTTTTTTTTTTTCAGTTTT
>NW_006921856.1:156476-164652 GCF_000298275.1 Orycteropus afer afer
TCTGTGTCTGTGTTAATTGGTTTCCCTTTTCTTTGTTGAAGAGGGTCTGTGCAATCCTTCTGCCTAGTCCGCCATCTTGCCCCGCCTGCTGCTAGATTTTTGTGTGTTGACTTTGTGTCCTTCAATTTTGCTTGGCTAATTTATTAGCTCTAGTAGCTTTTTTGTGGATTGTTTGGGGTTTTCTATGTATAAGAGCTTGTCGTCTGTGAAAAAAAGATAGTTTTACTTCCTTCTTCCTGATTTGGATAACTTCTATTTCTTTTTCTTACCTAATTGCTTTGGCTAGAACTTCCAGTACAGTATTGAATAGCAGTGACAAGAGCAGTTATTCTTGTCTTATTCCTGATCTTAAGCTGGAAGTTCTCAGTCTTTCTCCATTGAGTATAGTATTAGCTATGTTTTTTTTGTTTTTTTAAATTGTGATTTGGGTGAAAATTTACAGAGCAAATTCACTTTCCATACAGCAGTCTGCAAATACTTTGTCTCATGACATTGACTACAATTTACCACAATGCAACAGCTCCCTTCCCACTTCCTCCCCATAGTTGCCTCTTCCCCTGTGTCCATCCCTCCATGCACTCCTGCCGCCTGAGCTGTCTCCCTGTGCATAAACAGCTTTTCTTTCTCCCATGATTGTTCTCTCCAAGGAGTGTATCTACCTCAGGTAAATGTTCAGCTGATATGCCTGTCTTTTGTTTGGCTGGAAGCCACAGGTGTGGGTTCAATTCCAGACATGAAGGACAGCTAGGGGCCATAGTCTCAGGGGTTCCACCAGGCTCTATCAGACCAGCAAATTTGCCCCCCCCCTTTATTTTTTCTAAATGATTTTGAGTTTTGTTCCACATTGTTCTCCCTCTCTATCCAGGATCTCCTACATAGATCGCCATCTGAGTGGTTGATAGTGGTAGCTGGGCACCATCTAGTTCTTCTGGTCTCATAGTTGTATAAGCTATGGATCACATGGTGTACCAGTTGCTAGGACTAATCGTTTCCATGAATCTTTGGTTTTCTTCTTCTTTGCTCTGGACGAGGAGAGACCCATCGTTGCATCTAGATGGCTGCTTGCAAGCTTTTAAGATCCTAGTCACTACTTGCCAAAGTAGGAGGTGGAACAATGTTTTGTGTAGTATGTCATGCCAATTGAGCTTGACGTCCTCTGCGACTATGGTCCCAAGCCCACCAGTTCAACTTAGTCCCTCTTGGTTGCTGGCTATGACCAAGAAGTGACTACAGCCTTGTCCCTTGTCAGCTCTACTATGCACCTGGGAATTCTTATAGATCATAGAAATACACTTAGAGGACCATTGTCCGCCAACCCTATACATGGTTCTTGGGTACATTCCCTGTTTCATAGATATACCTAATAGTTCAGGTATATAGGTTATGTTTGATAATAGCTATGGATTGTTTATAAGTATTCTTTCATATTGAGTAGTTTTCCTTCTATCCCTAGCTTGTTGGGTTTTTATCATGAAAGTATGTTGGATTTTGTCATATGCATTCTGTGTCAGTTGTTCTATTAATGTGGTATAATATACTGATTGATTTTTTTAATGTTGAGCTACCCTTGTGTTCCTGAGATAAATCCACTTGACTATAGTACAGGCTGTCTCTGGGTTATCAATATCTGACTTACATACAACCTGTAGTTATGATTCAGCCCCTGTAAAGTCTGTTACGTTAAAAATTTGAGCTGGCTACAGTAGATCATAATAAGAGATGCTACTTTGTGATAAGCATTAAAACGTTATTAGGTTAAACATGTTTTAATGTACCTGGAAGTGTTTTGTTAATGTTTTCTTATGCAAAGAAAGGTACACTCTATCCCATATACTGATGTTAGATGTTGTTGTTGTCAGGTGCCGTCATGTTGTTTCCGACTCATAGCAACCCTTTGTACAGCAGAACAAAACACTGCCTTTTCCTGTGCCAGCTCCACGATCCTTGCTATACCTGAGCCCATCGTTGTAATCACTGTGTCAATCCATCTTGTAGCAGGCCTTCCCCTTTTTTGTTGACCCTCCACTTTACTGAGCATGATATCCTTCTCCAGGGAGTGGTCCTTTCTTACAACATGACCAAAGTAGGTGAGATGAAGTCTGGCCATTTTTGCTTACAAGAAGCATTCTGGCTGTACTTCTTCCAGGACAGATATGTTAGTCCTTTTAGCAGTCCATTGTACTTTCAGTATTCTTCACCATCACCACAACTCAGAAGCATGGACTCTTCTTCTGTCTCCCTTACTCATTGCCCAGCTGTCACATGCATATGAGGCAATTGAAAATACCATGGCTTCTGTCAGGTGCACCTGAGTCTTCAAGGAGGCATCTTTGCTCTTCAGCACTGAAAGAGGTCTTTTGCAGCCAATTTGCCCAGTACTATATTAGGTATGAACCTACAAACTACTTAACTGTTCCAACTTACATACAAATTTGACTTAAACACAGATTATGGTATGGAACTCATTTGTCATCCTGGGACTGCCTGTACTTCATTTTATTTGCCAGATTGATGAATGTATAATTGTTTCAAGTTTTTGTCTATTATAAGAAAGCTTCTATGAACATTTACATACAAGTTTTTATGTGAATATATGATATGGTTTCATTTCTTTAGGTTAATATGTATAGAGTGAAATGGTCAGATTCTATGTTAAATTATTTTAAAAAATAAATGAGTAACCTCAGGTTGTTTTCCAAAGTGGTGGTACTTTTTTACATTGCATTTATTGTGCCTTCTTTTGAATTTAGTATGTTTTATTGTTACATTTTATTTCTTTTTGGCTTATTAACTATATATGCTTGGCTCATACAGTCCTTCATTCACTGCTTTCTGGCTTTGAGAAGGTTACCTAAACTCTGTGCCTCAGTTTCTTCAACTATAAAATGGGAGTATTAATAAATACACCTCATACAGAGCTCATTTCTCAGTATTAGGACTCACCTACCCTCCCCCTTTCATTATACTATAATTTTTTCTAGATAGGGGAAGTAGAAATTCTCATTTAGCTGCACTCCGCATTCATTGACAAGGTAGAATGTGCCTATTATGCTCTAGGCATTAGGTCAAGCATTACCCTGATATCAGCCTCTTGTTTTCATAAATAAAGTTTTACTGGAACACAGCCATTCATGCATAGTATTGTTTATGGCTGCTTTTGCAGAGTTGAGTTGTTCAAGCTGAGATCATGTAGTCAGCAAGTCTGAAATCTACTGTCTGGCAAGGAGCTCTGGTAGCACAGTGCCAAAGACATATCTGCCTGCTAATCGGAAGGTTGGTGGTTCAGACTCAACAGCCACTCTGCAGAAGACTGGGCAGTCTACTTCTATAAAGATTTACTGCCTTGGAAACCCAATGAGGGTTGCTGTGAGTCCGAATCAACTCAATGGCAGTGGGTTTGGTTTGGTTTTGGCCTTTTATGGGGTTTGGTTTTTTTAGGTATGGGGTACATAGAAAGTGAGCTTTGATTCTTCTCAGTGTGGTAATTGCTCGGTACAGGAGAGAGGAAAATATCGACATCAGTGTGTAGAGTTAAGATGAAGAGTCTCCTGCCTTCATAGTATTTGTTTCTGTTCACCAGTCATCAGATTATCTTCTACAAGAGAACCCCCTCCCCCAAAGAATTGATCCTCCTGCTTTCCTTAATACTTATCCCACTTAACTTCTCTCATCAAGCCCCTTTTTCTTGATTCACAACATGTATATACAGAACCCAGTCTAATAGCTTCTTCCCTATCATTCTGTCCCTTTTGATATGCTTTTTCTCCAATTATAATTACAAATTGAAGCTCAATTGCATTCCCTTCCCTCCCTCTTTGAGATATCCCACCATCCTGATATTGGTGCTTATCATCATTCCTTTGCTTTACTGTTTCCACTGCATATGTATATATCCCTGACCAGTATCTAATAAAATTATTTTCTATATTTAAAACATTTGTATAAATAGCATGCTGTATATATTCTTTTTCAGGTTGCATTTTTGGCTCAGCAGTGTATTTGTTATCTGTGACCATCCAGCTCTAGTTATTTGACTCTCATTTGTATCTGGCTTTACAGTATGTGGACATGCCATAGTTTATTAATCCATTCTTTTTCTCATGATTTTTTTTCTTTTCTTCCTAATTAAGTTGACCTTTTACTTTAATTCTTTATTTTTAACAGTTTTATTGAGATAAAATTTACAGGTAAAGTTAATGTCGTTAAACTGTACAATTTAATATTTCTTAGCAGATGTAGAGTTTTCCAACCATTGGTGTTATCTATTTTTAGAACATTTTTATCATCCACAAAAAGAATATTGTACCTATTGGCAGTCACTTAGGAGTCACTGGGTGGTACAAACAGTTAAGCACTTGACTACTAACTAAAAGGTTGGCAGTTTGAACTCACCCACAGTACCTTGGAAGGAAGGCCTGACTGTCTACTTCTGAAAAGTCACAGCCTTGAAAACTCTGTTGAGCACAGTTTTACTATGCCATACGTGGGGTTACCACAATTCGGAATTGACTGCATAGCAATGGGTTTGGTTTGTCTTTTTTAGCAGTCATTGCTTATCGTCCCCATCCTATTTCTACACTCAACCTGAAGCAACCAGTCTGTCTTTGTAGATTTGTCTGTTCTAGACATCTCCTAAGGCATTTGACTGTTAACCAGAAGGTTGGCGGTTCAAACCCACCAGCCACTCTGTGGAAGTAAGATGGGGTGATCTACTTCTGTAAAGATTTACTACCTTAGAAACCCAGTGGGGGGCGCTATGAGTTGGAATTGACTTGATGGCAGTGAGTTTGGGGTTTTTTATTTTTGGACATTTCATATAAATGTGATTGTATAATATGTGGTCTTTTATGACTGGTTTCTTTCACTTAGCATGATGTTTTTGAGGCTCATCCGTGATGTAGCATGTACATAATAGGTTTTTAAATTGTTTACAGTTTTTTGCTTTTACAAATGATTCTTTGTATGTGCTTGGGGATCTTAGATTCTAAATGATCTTTTACTGTTAACAGTAAAAATCTGGTCTCATTGTTTTACTAAGTTCTGGATGAAAAGACAAAGCTAATGTTCATTTACAAAAATATAATTGAGTGCCTTAGTAGTGAGTAAGGCACAGTCTTTACCTTTTGAAGAATCTCTCACAGTGTAGTTGGATTAGAATGACTAATTTTGAAACTATGGAAGTGCTACAAAAGACAAAGCAAAATTGTAAGGAAACAGAAGGAGGAGCAGTTGATTGCTTGGGAGATACTACAAAATGTTACAAAGGGAGTGACATTTGATCTGCATCTAGACCCTGGAAAATTAATAAGATTTCAACAGGTGGGTGAGAGGGCATTCTGAAAGGAGAAACAGTATACAGGGGCATTAAGAGATGAAAGAGCTTTTTCTAGGAACTTATGGGAGATAGAGGGGCCTGAAGGATATTGAGGCAGGACAGGAGACTAAAGGGTTTAGGCTTATTGGTCTGAAAGTACTATTGCAACTATTGGAACAATTAGCAAGATGGAGACACAGTTACATTTGTGTTTTAGTAAGAGAACTCTGACAGTATGGAGGGTGGGCTGGAGATAGGAGACTTAGAGGTAGAATGGTCTATTGGAAGGTAGTTCAGGTCTTTTAGGTGCTTGATGATGACCTCGAACTTGGTTATGGTAGTAGGAATGAGAGGAGATGGAATGGAGAAACATTTTTGAGGTTAAATTGTCAGGACTTATTGACTGGGTGGAGCCCTGGTGACATACTGGTTTAACTGCTCAGCTGCTAACCCAAAGCTGGAGATTTGAAACTTTATTCTTTGGGAAAAAAGATGGCACATAGCATATTGTTTGGATGGTGAAGAAAAAGACTTCTGTGACTCCCAAGTGAAAGGTGATCTTTCACTTGGACAACTGAATACCCTCTACATAGTCAAGATTAACTTGCTACATCAGAAGCCATATACTTTTTGCAGGGAAAAATCTGCTTCAGTTTGCTTTAAAGAATAAAATAACTTATTAAGATTTAAAGTGCTTTATTTCTAGTTTGAGAATGAAACAGATTTGTACTAAGCCTAAGCCTGGAATCTAAAATTTTTTGGCCTGAACAATCAAACTATTATTAATTATCTCTTCCTCACAGCCAAAGGAGTGCAATGGTGTAAAGCTTCCAGTGGATGCTAGTAAACCTAATCCAAATGATGTGGAGTTTGATAATCTATATTTGGACATGAATGGAATCATCCATCCCTGTACTCATCCTGAAGACAAGTACGTACCTGTTTTTGTCAGTGATATCACAAATTCAAGAAGTGGTACCATGTTGTATTACATTGTTTGCTTGTAATTATAGACCAGCACCAAAAAATGAAGATGAAATGATGGTTGCAATTTTTGAGTACATTGATAGACTTTTCAATATTGTAAGACCAAGGCGACTTCTCTACATGGCAATAGATGGAGTGGTAAGTCCTAAAATAATTAACCTAGAAAAGTTCATTTTTATTTCTGCTGTGTCCCTAGTATATAGAATGAAAGTTATCTAAGTAATGAAAAATGTTGACTGTGGTGAGTTTGAGAAAGAAAGCCTGACCCTTTAGTCATTTATTCAAACATCTTTTAAGTGCCTAATGTGTGCCAGGCACTGTGAGATACTGGTGATGTTAGTGAGTGCTCATGCTTTTGAAGTACTTACTACCAAAGAGAGGGAGACTTAAGGGATCATGAGTTTAGTCACTTAAGAACTTTCTATCAACACTAGGTAACACATGGGAGGGTACTAAGGGATTAAGGGAAGAGGAGAGGTCAGTATTCCTAGGGGATGTAAGAAATAGGAGGTGCCTTTTGTCCTATTTCTTTAAGGGTGAAGAATAATAGGGCAGTGGTGGGGAATGGGTAGGACAACGTGGAAATGGGGGCTTTTTACAGTTCTGAAATGGGTTAGGTAAACACAATATCTATGCATTTGACTACACTTGACACATTTGGATAGTGCAGATGGTTTGTACTGGAAGGGAAGTAGAGCAACTACTAGAGGAAGTTTGGACTTGGGACAATACTTGGGAGTTTGGATTTTATCCTTATGCCATGATTAGTTATCAGAATGATTTAAGAAGGGAGTAGCTTCGTGACCTGTAATAAAACCAAATAGAGTCTAAATGACCAACAAAGTATATATCAGGGCTTAGAGAAAAATAAATCATAACCCTACATTTCTTTAGTCATTTTCAATTAGATTTTCTTTTAGATTAAGCACATGCAAGGGAGCTCTGGTAACATAGTGCCTAAGGCACTTGACTGCTAACCAGAAGTCTGGCAGTTCAAACCCACCAGCCACTCCTCGGAAGGAAGGTTGGGCAATCTACTTCCGTAGTGATACTGCCTCAGAAACCCAGGGAGGGGTCGCTATGAGTCAGGCCCGACTCGACGGCGCGTAACAACAACAATAGGGACTATTAGGAGCACTGGTGGTGTAGTGGTTAAAGCATTCAGCTGCTAACCAAAATGTTGACACTTTGAACCCAGCAGTCACTCTGCAGGAGAAAGATGAGGCAGTCTGTTACTGTAAAGATTTACAGCCTTGTAAACACTATGGGGCAATTCTACTCTGTCCTAAAGGTTTACTGTGAGTCAGAATCCACTTGATGGCAGTGGGTTTTTTGTTTTGAATTTAGGGACTAATGGAATGATTTTGGAAATCCATAAAAATTTGAGTCAAAAAGATTAGCCTTTTAGGTTGATACACTCACTGAAAAACAGTAGCTACCTGATAAATTGCTAAGTTGCAGTTACAGTATAGTGAAGAATAAACAAAAGGAATATATCTTATTTAGAGTGCATTTCAAATCACATTCAGTTAAAATTCTTGAAGAAAATCTTCAACTTAATCCAGTGTGCCCTTACTGATAGATGAAGTATAAAATATATGGATAGTTATGTATGCACATAGTACATATGTGTGCACACATTTTTTAAGATCAGTTTCCATTATTCCATTGCTATTATTTTATTTGCTGTTGCTTTTAAAGTATAAATATAGATCATAGGACTTGGTACTTGAGAGGGCTAGATTAGATAGTCTGGTTGGAAAGGAAACTGTTCAAACGAAAATTGAAAAGAATTTACATTTAGCTGTAGATAGGATGCTTTAGAGTTCCATCCAACCTCAGCTTAGTTTGTTGTTGTTGTTGTTATGTGCCGTC
>NW_006921856.1:164997-179518 GCF_000298275.1 Orycteropus afer afer
CGCTATGAGTCAGGGCCGATTTGACGGCACATAACAACAACATTGCGGGAAATACAAAGCAGAAGTGTTTGAGGTTCTGTAAGTCAAGAAGTAATAATTTTGTATTGCTGTATGGGCACTGTGGCAAATTCATTCCCAATCACATTTGCAGACCATCCTTCCTTTTAACTGTGGACCTAGGGAAGATCTTCCTGATCCTGGACTGGCATCATTACATGCTGGCTGCGTTTTTGATTAAAATGAGCTTACCTTCTTGGGTGTCTTGAGTACCATAAACCAGGGGACTTGGTGTTAGGCCATGGGGCTTGAAGTATTAAGTCCTGTGATTTTTATAGGTTGTTTGTCCATTTGACATGCCACTCACTCACCCAATACAGCTCAGTTTGTAGCTTTTTGGATCAAATTTTAAGTCCTGAGGACCTACTGTGTGTCACAAAAGGATTATTAAAGCTATTAATTACCTTTCTTCCATTTAGATTACCACTGTTATAAGAAAGACTGTTTAAAATAAGGTACAGATGTATTTGTAAATATTTTGAATAGTAATCTGTGAATATGAAACGTTTTCAGGCACCACGTGCTAAGATGAACCAGCAGCGTTCAAGGAGATTTAGAGCATCAAAAGAAGGAATGGAAGCAGCAGTTGAGAAGCAGAGAGTCAGGGAAGAAATACTAGCAAAAGGTAAAGAATATGCATCTTGAAGTACTTTTTAAAAGACATGTTTGTGGGTAGGGTGCGGTAAGCAACTTTGTCTTATAAATAGCTGAGATTTTAATTTAATGAGAATCCTAGAATTTCCAAGGAAAAGTTATGTTCACTGTTGATGAAAAGTATTTGATGGAATCCTTCAAATTTCATTAATAAGTTTGCTCATTTTCAAACTCTAGAGTAGAAGGGAAACTTCAGAATAAAAGGAGGAGATTCTTTAGAGCAGATTATCAAACTCTTTGAAGGCAAATGCAGCTCTTCAACCAATTTTTATATACCAGTAAAATGAAAATACATTTAAAAGTGTTCTGTGAGAAGCTGTCAAATTTTGTTTAATGGTTCACCTTAGAATGTAGAGGTGTGTCTGAGCAGACCAGGGATGCTTTGATCATATTTGCAGCCTTTCACCACAGCACTCATATACTTTCAGTATGGGTTAATGCAATGGGCACTGCACCCAGGGCTCCCTCAGATTTTTTGGGTGGGGGAGTGGGAAGGAGTCATCTTTTTAGTTCTCCTAGTGGGTATATGGGTAGGAACTGACTAAGTCCCAGAGAGGACTGGAGAATTGGGGGATGCTGACACTGACTGGGACTGCGTTCTCTTGCAATATGCATTGTATTTGAAGTGGGGTAAGGGTGTAGCAAGGTGAGTTGTTAGGCTTTCTGCTACATAGGGCAGTATAATAGACCAGGAAAGCCACAGTTTACTGGATCAGGATAAGTGTACTTGACAGGTGAAAAAAAAGATGCCATAATATAGTCTGTTCAAGCCTGCAGTTAAATTTTATGTTACTCTAATTTGTTGCAAGTGTGCAAGTATATAGTTGCTTCAGCTTCAGGTTGTAATTAAGACTCTAAAACTTGTTTGGATTTCTAATGCAGTGTCTTTGATTAAGGATGTCCTCTTCCTTGAGGGTGTTATGAAAAATATTTACTTCTTGAGAAGCAGCTAATCAGTGATAAAGAGGGAAAAAAAGGATTTTTCTGTCCGTCTAGCTGATAATTTTGGGTCTTGTCATATAAATCTTAAACTCAGCATTTTAATATCATTTTTTAAGGTTCCTGTATCTTAATGACTGTTACCAAAATTAAAACTCCTAATCCATGTGAGTGAATGTATATATTCTGTTGCAGAGGGCATTGGGAAGAACGTCATAATTTTTATATTACAGTATAGTATATTTTGTGTGCCAAGTATTGTTTTGAAAGTCTTTGTTAAAGCTTAATTTAAATTTGCAGGAGGAATCTTATTTACTTCCACAAATAGGAAACATAGTTCTTCAGGTGCCAACACTTCTCTATCTTTCATATTTGAACTTTTGTTGTTGCTCAGGCTTAATATTGAGTGTTCTACCTCACTTTTTATGGGAAGAACAAAACGTTGCTCTTTTCTCTAGGTGGCTTTCTTCCTCCAGAAGAAATAAAAGAAAGATTTGACAGTAACTGTATTACACCAGTAAGTAACATCACACTTTGCTAGCTCTTGCTAACTCTTAAATGATAGATTAATTTATTTCTTTCTATCGTTTTAGGGAACTGAGTTCATGGACAATCTTGCTAAATGCCTTCGCTATTATATAGCTGATCGTTTAAATAATGACCCTGGGTGGAAAAATTTGGCAGTAAGTTTCACATTTTCGTACTTCAGAAAGATTAGGGTGATCATTTGAGGCCGTACTTTGACATGACTGATAAGTATTTATCCTTCTTTTCCCCATAAAATGCTAGCTGACTGACAAAGGAAAGAATGGTTTCCAGGGTTTTGGGAAATATGTTGTTGTTGTTGTTGTTATGTGCCGTCGAGTCAAACCCGACTCATAGCGACCCCTCCTTGGGTTTCCGAGGCAGTATCACTACGGAAGTAGGATTGCCCAGCCTTCGTTCCGAGGAGTGGCTGGTGGGTTTGAACCGCCAGCCGTCTGGTTAGCAGGCAAGTGTCTTAGCCACTATGCTACCAGGGTACCTTATATAGTCTGTTCTCTTGATGATAATTTTGTCCTCTTACCATCACTGTAAAGCCATAACATGGAATCTATAATTAAAATATATATATATATTGGAAACTATAATTTTTAAATGAAAATTTCTGGTATTAGAAATCAAAATATAGCAAGATTAAAGTTGTGGGTACTTTTTCTTCTTTTTTTTTAATGGATTTGCTGCCCTAAGTATTTAAAATTTAAATGAACATTAATGTAAATTGTGGTTTATAGGTTTGTTTTCCCTACTAATTAGATTTGGTAAATTTTATTTAATAGCTATCTTTTATCTATTACTTTTGAGGTTTATATGGTTGGGCATGTACCCTTGGGTAATGTAGAAAGTTGTGAACTGATAGTTTTTCTAATGGGAGGAGCTCTGGTAGCATAGTGCCTAAGGCACTTGACTGCTAACCAGAAGGCTGGGGGTTCAAACCCACCAGCCACTCTCGGAAGGAAGGTTGGGCAATCCTACTTCCATAGTGATACTGCCTCGGAAACCCAAGGAGGGGTCACTATGAGTTGGGGCCAACTCGACGGCAAATAACAACAACAACAGTCTAACCCAGATATTTCATTCTTTTTTATTCCATGTTGTAAGTTACTAAAATCGCTTTGATGTGGAACATTCACATATACACACATACCTTATTCAGAAAAATTTCCATTTATTAACATTATCTTAGTAGAAGTATCTCATTAATATATTTTTGAGATACTCAATTTTGTTGACCTTATTCAGAAAAATTTCCATTTATCAACATTATCTTAGTAGAAGTATCTCATTAATATATTTTTGAGATACTCAATTTTGTGACTTTTCTGTCTGTAGAAGGTGAGCTGAAATTGTTAAAAACTTTTTTTTACAGGTTATTTTATCTGATGCTAGTGCTCCTGGTGAAGGAGAACATAAAATCATGGATTATATTAGAAGACAAAGAGGTAAAATTCACTTATAAATGTTTGACTCTGTTTTCTAATTTAAAAAAAAATACAACAAACTGTTGAATAAAAAAAATATTTGGTAAGATATGATACTCCTGTGGAATAATATATAGTTCCCCCCCCCCCTTTTGCACTGTCTCTGTAGCCCAGCCTGCCCATGACCCAAATACTCATCATTGTTTATGTGGAGCAGATGGTAAGTTTCTTCTTTGGGGATTTGATTAGATTAAACCATAGCAAGTTGATGGGTTGGTATATAGTAATGGATTATTTGTGGTTGCTTGGAAATTCTAAAATGACTTACTTGGCTTGGTATTTGAGCTCTATGATTAAGGCTCACCTGTCTTTAAAGCTTTTTTATATTCTTCAAACTTTCAATATAAGCTACATACACATACATCTTTAAAATGTAATATTTCCCAAATGTTTACTCTTAAGTGGTAGTCTGTATTCTAGATCCACATATCTGGAGGATACTTTGTTGGCTGATAACTCTGAGAAGTTTTAGGCTTTGCCTCTTCAGTTTGTGTACTCACGTGGGCTTTCTTTGTGTTGGTGTCTTTTAGTACTTTGGTTCTGGTAAAGATCCTTCCAAAGTGCTCACTGCTTAATGTTTTTGTCATTGTGAATTGATAGCTGATCTCATTATGCTTGGCCTTGCTACACATGAACCCAACTTTACCATTATTAGAGAAGAATTTAAACCAAACAAACCCAAACCTTGTGGTCTTTGTAATCAATTTGGACATGAGGTCAAGGACTGTGAAGGTTTGCCAAGAGAAAAGAAAGGAAAGGTAAGAACTTTGAGATAGTAGTTGCCTTGTTTTGTTTTTTTAAATTGTGATTTGGGTGACAATTTACATAGTGAATTCATTTTCCATACAGCAGTTCTTACACATTTTGTTTCACGACATTGATTGCAATCCCCATAATATAACAGCTTTCTTCCCACTCCTCCTTGTGGTTACCTTTTCCTTTTGTCCTTCTTTTCTATTTATTCCTGCTCTCTGTGCAAATACTCCCTTTCTGATCTCCTGTGATTGATTGTTCTAAGGAGTGTACCTACTTGGTAAAATAGTCACCTTGTATGCCTGTCTTTAGTTTGGCTGGGAGCCACAGAAGTGAGTTCAGCTCCAGGCCTGAAGAGTGACTAGGGGCCATAGTCTTTGGGGTTTCAGCAGTCTCTATCAGACCAGTAAACCTGGTCTTTTTTTTATGATTTTGATTTTTGTTCCATATTTTTCTCCCACTCTATCCAGGATCTCCTGCACTGATCCCTTTCAGAGTGGTTGACAGTGGTAGCCAGGTACCATCTAGTTCTTTTGGTTTCATGGTCTTATGGGCTGAGGTTTCTAGGTGTCTTTTCTTCATTCGTCTTTGCTCCAGATAAAGAAATACCAATTGTTATGTCTAGATGGTTGCTTGCAAGCTTTTAAGACTCCAGTTGCTACCTACCAAAGTGGGATATAGAATATTATTTTTGTTTAGTGTATTATGCCAGTTGATCTTCATGTCCCCTGTGACCATAGTCCCTAGTCCACAGATCCAACAACTCACTCCCTTAGGGTGGTTGGCTGCAGCTAAGAAGTTTATCATGACTTTGCTCCCTCTTAGATCTATTTATATGGACATTCTTACACCACATACAAATACGTGTGTAGAAATATTGTCTGCCAAACATACATAGTCATAGGTTTATTCCCTTTTTTTTAGACATACCTGATCATTCACTCTGTCTGCCTGTGTATCAACTTGTATATTAATGTTTGTTATTACTGATAATGCAGTATTGTATATGTAAAAGTATTTATCTTTGTTGCCTGTACCTCTTGTGTATCTCTTTGTGTCTTCCTGTTCCTTAGTGTCATTGTGTTGGTCACTCTCTTGGTATACTGTCTTTCCCTTCATCCAAATCATTCCTTGTCTCTTACCTATCTGGCAGTTTTCCCTCTCCTTCCCCCATGATCCCTGGTAACCAACAAAGAAAGTTTCCTTCTGTATATAAACCAATCTTTGACTTTTTACAATAGTGCACTACTACATTATTTGTTTTTCTGTAATTGACATTTCACTCAGCATAATGCCTCTAAGTTCTTCCACTTTGTGAAGTGCTCCACTGATTCTATATTATCCTTTAGTGTTGCATAGTATTCCATTGTGTGTATGTACCACACTTTGGTTATCAATTCCTCCATAGATGGGCACTTAGGTTATTTCCCTCTCTTTGCTATTGTGAATAGTGCTGTGATGAACATGGGTGTGCATACATCTATTTGTGTCCTGGCTCTCACTTCTTTAGCATGTATACCTAGTATGGGATTTTTGGATCAAATGGTATTTCTGATTCCAACTTTTTAAGGAATCACCATACTGATTTCCACCAGCAGTATAGGAGAGTCTCAATCTCTCCATATCCTTACCAGAGTTTGTTATTTTCGGTCTTGTTGAAGAAAACTATTAGTGCTGGGGTGAGATAGTATCTCATTCTGATTTGCATCTTTCTAACATAGTTGCCTCATTTTTAAAATGGAGAATGAGAAAGTTATGGTTTATTATTCTTAATTTTTTTAATTACCTGCTTGCTCTGCTACCCTTCACAGAGCTAGACATCTTAAAGTACGTTTACCCACTTTTGAAAGCATGCACACATTTTTTTCTAATGTTTTTCTACTTTCCACTTTATCTAACATAGCCTGTGTGAGGTTTAGGTCGCATAGGTGATACCCATTATTTGTATTTGTTTGTAGAAGTTAATTGTTTCTAATGATTACTCTTCTGTAAGGGAACTATAAATCAAATATATTAAATTTCATACTCCCAGTTCACAGGGAAAGGTCTAAAGGCATAAACATCAAAATGTTAATACTGGCTGAGTGCAGGTCAGAGATTGGCAGACTACAGTTCTCTAGATGTGGTCCATGAGCTAAGAATGGATTTTACATTTTTAAAAGGTAGTTTAAAAGAAAACAAAGAATATATGGCAAGAAACTAGGCTGTCTATCATCTGCCCTTTACAAAAAAATGTTTGCTTACCCCTGGTCTAGGTATGATTGGGATTATGGGTAATTTTTATTTTAAAGTGGTTTGGTGATTTCTTCATTTAACTTATCATATTTAAATGGTTCTTACTTTAGTAAACAACTTTTAAAATTTTTTTGGTTGGTAAAATTTCAGGGTGTAAAGTAGGTTTGTTTAACTTCCACTCCATTTTTTGCAGCATGATGAACTTGCAGATAGTCTTCCTAGTGCAGAAGGAGAGTTTATCTTTCTTCGGCTTAATGTTCTTCGTGAGGTATGCAGAAATAATCATTGGAATGAGCATTCTAAGGAAGGGTCCCTTTTAATATCTTTCACAGCAGCATTCCTTTTTGATTATAGTATTTGGAAAGAGAACTCACTATGGCCAGCCTACCATTCACATTTGATGTTGAGAGGAGCATTGATGACTGGGTCTTCATGTGCTTCTTTGTGGGAAATGACTTCCTTCCTCACTTGCCATCTTTAGAGATAAGGTGTGTGTTGTTTTTCAAGCCACTCTTTTAGATTTCTTGCCTTTATAGTGCATACTGGTCCTAATATCTGATGTCTGTTTCCTGGTGACAGGGAAGGTGCAATTGATCGTTTGGTTAACATATACAAAAATGTGGTACACAAGACTGGGGTAAGTTCATTCTTGAATAATTTCAAAACAGAAGTGTTAGCTCTAATAGGGAGATCATTTTACATGTATTTTGTCATTTACAGGGCTACCTTACAGAAAGTGGTTATGTCAATCTGCAAAGAGTACAGATGATCATGTTGGCAGTTGGTGAAGTTGAGGACAGCATTTTTAAAAAGAGAAAGGATGATGAGGTAAAGTGTTTCCATTGCAGTAGCTAAAATTACACGTCTCTAATGGGCAGTGATGTTTCTGTGATTGTATTTTTAACTTCTTTGAGTGTGTTATTATACTATTGTAGTATATTAAGCATTAATGTAATTGTGAGTGGCCAGTACTTTAATTATTTTATAATGTTATGATACTTGCTGTGTGGAATTACCTGTTGCACATTGTTTGAGTTACACTATAATTTTTTTCTCTCTTCAAAATCTTAATTAGGATATAAATTTAAGCACTTGTCTAACCAATAAGACAGGAAATTAGGCTTCCAAGGCTAGAAGAATGCTAGGATTGAAGTAGTGACTGCCATGTTTTATAAGAGATACCGCAAAACTACTACTCTGGTGATAGAATGTAGGAGGTCTGGATTACATCAGCTAGGAAAGAGGGTTGAAGTTCTGAGTAAGAAATTTAAAGCTAGAAGAAGGAAATAACAAGGCACTTGGAAACTGATTACATGTGACAGATGAGTATTTAGATGAGAAGTCTTAGGTTTCTGGCTTGGACAATTGGGATTTTGCTGGTACCATTCACTGAGATAGCAGGCACTGGAGGAAGAGAGGGTTGGGTCGGCAAAGAGTAAAAATTTGAGTTTCATTTAGAGATGTTGAGTTTGAGAGTCATGGAATACCTGAGAGGAGAATGTCCATTAAGCATTTGGATGAATATGTCTAAAGCTTAGGGCAGAGGTCTTTGGAAGGAGAACCATTTTCAGTTTGGAGATACATGCAATCATGAAAGTGAACTCAAAGTCCCTGGTCGAATTCTAACAAAAGCCTTGGGTGTGGGTATTTAATGACCAGAGAGAGCAGCTGGTTCTTGGGATGTGGGAGGAAATCACTAAGGAGAGGAGATGCCATTGACACACAGTGCTACCTCAGGTGGATAGGTACCTTGTCTGCAGCGAGGAGTTCAGAGGCCCTGGACAGCTACTGATAGAGTGGAGGGCAGTAGCCTGGAGGGTGATTGCATTGGTGGCAAAGGAGGCTGGTAGTGGGAAAAATGAGCACATAAAAGGAGTGAGGGAAATGCTTTCAGAAATTGATTTTATAGAGTGATGTGATTGTTTTAAGCTAATTGCAACAAAACATTGCTACATTGCTACATGATCTGATTAAAGCATAATTTATCTGACATGCTTTTATATTTTCTTCAACTTGGTACACTATAGTAAGTGATCTTGTTTTCAGCACTTTGGGTACCACTTGATATATTCCAGTGAAATAACCACAAGCGTTCTTCCCAAAAGTTTTTAGTACTTGGCAATCTTACGTAATATTAGCAGATTTTATATCATTAAATATTACTGGTAGTTGGCATTAGAAGGGAATTATGGGATATATATAGGTACCATAGTGTTTCTCTGACTTAATATAGTTTCCAGCTTGCTGTCAGGACATTTTAAAGCATTGGATCCTTTTTGGTGACCTTGAGGTCATATGATGTCCTTTAGTGTAGTTGGCATCAGGGAGATTTATGAACCCTCAGAAATTCAATGTAAATGTTATCAGTATACCCATTTTTTCTGGGAAGTGTATCCATGGCTTTCAACAGATTTCCAAAGGAGTTTAGAGCACAAACATGATTAAAGGTCACGGAGATCTACCCAGGTGGTTTTCCCTCCTTCTTATTTGTGGCTAAGGAACTCTGGTAGCACAGTACCTAAGACATCTGACTGCTAACCAGAAGGTTGGTGGTTCAAACCCACCAGCCACTCCTTGGAAGCAAGATAGGATGCTCTACTTCTGTGAAGATTTACTGCCCAGAAACCCAATGGGGGTGGCTGTGAGTTGGAATCGAGTCGATGGCAGTGGATTTAGTTTTTGTTTTTATTTGTGGCTACTACCCTTAGAAATAAATACTTAACAATAAGTTATAGCAGAACAGATGGTACAGAAAGAGTCCATCCATGTTTCTTATTAAATTTGAATGAAAGAAAGACCAGAAATATGATACTCTTTATTTTAGGATGTTTGCCTTTTAGCTTGTAAATGTTCATTCATTTAGCAAATATTTACTGTTTACTACATGCTAGTCAGTGTCCTGAATGCTAGTGACTGAACAAAACACAAAACAAAAACCAGACAAAAATTCCTGCCCTCTTGGAGCATACATTCATGGACAATAAACAGAGTAAGTAAACTATTTAATTGTTAGAGTGTCAAATGCTGTGAAGGAAATGAAAGCAGATGAGGAACCTGCATCTGGGAAAGTAGAGATGGGGATGAATGAAAGGTGACCAGGAAAGGCCTAGGTGACACATGACATTTGAGTAAAGACTTGAAGGATGTGAAGGAGTAAACCATGTAGATATTTGCATGAAGAGCATTTTTTAGATAGAGCAAATAGCCATTGAAAAGTCTCTGAGGCAAGAGCATACCCAACATGTTGGCAGAACAAACAAGGAGCCAGTGTGGTAGGAGCTGAGGAAGCAGAGGGATTTAGTAGGAGATGAGGTCAGAAAGATGGTGGAGGCCACATCTAATAGGGTCCTCTAGGTCATTCTAAGGACTTTAGTTTTTATTCTGTATGAATGTTGTATTTTTAGTAGAAGAATGACATGATCTGGCACATTTTTAAAGAATCATTCTAACTGTTGAAACTGACTGTACAGGGAACAGGGTAGAAGCATTGAGCCCAGTTTTGAGGCTTTTTTTTTTTTGGGGGGGGGTAGTAATCCACGGAAGCCAGGATGACAGCAGTAGAGATGGTAAATGGTAGTTGCATTCTGAACATGTTTTGAAAGTAGAGGCAGTGAGATTGGCTAATTGATTAAATGTGGGATATGAGATAAAGAAAGGTGTCTAGATTGACTCCAAGGTATTTTATCTGAGCAAATGAAAAATTGTCTGAGCAACTGTGATGAGGAAGATTGTGGGAGGTGCAAAAGTGGAGGTGGGGACTTCATTTTGGACAGGTTATACTTGAGAAATCTAAGTGGAGATGCTGAGTGATGCTCTTCTGGCTGGAGAATCATCAGCATAGAGAAATTGTGTAAAGCCATGAGCCTAGTCTATTACCCTCACAGGAGTAGTACTAACAAGTTGGAGAGTTGAGGAATAAAGGCCCAGCAAGAGAGGAGGTGGAGAATGGATGAGTGTAGTGCCCTGGAAAGAAAGGGAAGATTATATTTCAAGGAGAAAGATAAGAACTGAAAACTAGCGATTGGATTTCAAAGTCTGAAAGTCATTGCTAGCCTAGATAAGAGAAGTTTCTTTGAAGATGAGGTCAAAGGCTTGACTAAAGAAATTGGTACTCACCTGGGCTCTACTTCAGAGAAGCAACTTTTACATCCAATGTTCAGCCCCTCTACTGGCAGAAGGCACACATTTCAAATCTTAAGATGTTACATTGTAGTTGGCAGTTCTGACCTATACAGGACAGAAATATGCAGCTAGTAGAATGGCCAGACTTCGTCTCACCTATTTTGGTCATGTTGTAAGAAGGGACCATTCCCTGGAGAAGGATGTCATGCTTGGTAAGGTGGAGGGTCAACGAAAGAGGGGGAGGCCTTCAACGAGATGGATTGATACGGTGGCTGCAATGATGAGCTCAAGTATAGCAGGGATTGTGGGGCTGGCGCGGGATCAGGCAGTGTTTCGTTCTGCTGTGCATGGGGTCGCTATGAGTCAGAAACGACTCGACGGCACTTAACAACAACAACAACAACAACAGGGTGATAGCACAGTATCTGCTGGCCCCTGTTTTCGGCCACATTAGGATCTATAGCCACCCTAGCTGTTGTGTCATTGCCTTGATGCTCAGGGAAACTTAAGCACTAGAGAAGTGCTTCCTGGCAAGGGAGGCCTTAGAACAGCCCAGTGGAGAGAGAAATCATCCCCAAATCCTATCCAGTTGGAACCATGGCTGCAATTTTAAAATGAGTAGAGGAAAACAGTCAATACAGATTGGACCTTTCCCTGTGAATTAAATTGGCCCAGAATAAGTGGTGCACACATCTGAATTTCCTTCCCTTCTTTCAATAGATTGACTTCAGAAGCTGGGGAGTAATATTTGCAGAGCGTCCCACTTCTCTCTCTCCACCTTGTACCATGAATGCCATAGAGAGTTAGGAACTACCCAAGTTCTTTGTAGCTTGCAATCTCATTATTAAATGATCTTGTTGATAAAACTTGCATTTTATTTATTAAGTTCATTTAGCTAAAACTTAAGAATTGTTTGTTACATATTTATATCTTCTCCATATTGACAGCCTTTTTGCTCTAGGATAAAACTGTAAGAGTGTTTGTCAAGGCTCTTGCACTTTTTTTCTTGAAATTATGTCATTATTTGAAAACAACTAAGAATAAAAATCACGTTATATCTAAGACCATCAAAAGTTCTGATAAGCAGCACTTTGACCATTGTCTAGTGTAATTATGTAGCTATATTTCTGGAGTCTTCCTTTAAAACTTAAATTATCTCCCAAGTCATTCCTGGTAATTTTTAACTCTGAAATTTTTGTGTAATTATTTGACAGAATATGTGGATTTTATACTTTTAGGACAGTTTTAGAAGACGACAAAAAGAAAAAAGAAAAAGAATGAAGGTGAGTTTTAAGTAATTTCATAAGATTAGCAACAGCATACATTTACGGTTTGGGAGAGAGATCCTGATTACAGTAACCTTATTCCTAATTCAGTAGGAGTTGGTCGGAGACATAAATGTCTACCCATCTGCCTGCGTACCTGGAGAAATATGCTAGTGTCAATTTTGAAGAAGTCTTTTCTAAGGTCTGGAGTCCGGCAGGAGGGGCAGGAGGTGGGGGTGACACTTAGATGTTTGAATTTTTTACAGGAGTCAGATACTGTTTTATAACAACAACAGTCAACATTTTGTATCCTCTTGAAAGTTACTAAGCTCTTTCTTATTCCTGTATCTTTGTCAGATTAATCTTTCTAGAACATGATACTCTGTAAACTTTGTTGTTTCTCTAGTCTGAAGTCAGCACTGACTTGTTAGTCCCTCAGCATCTAGTTCTAACTCCTTGGTGTTCAGGGTGTACTATGATCTGGTCCCATCCAGTCTTCTGGCTGCTTTCTAAATATACCATGTCCCTCCTGACTCAGAGTGTTGCCTTCGTTTCCTCCCAGTCTTCACAATTCACCTCACACCTTACCTTTTCATAATGCCTGCCTTTTCACTTCTGTTCGTAGTCCAGGATGACAGCAGTCTTTTTTCTTAACTTCGGTGCTTCTTGTCTGTGATACTTGTTTTTTCATTTGATTGCATAGTACTTTATAGTCACTTAACTGTTTTTGTTCTTGTTTTTCTTGTCTTCCTTACTGGATTTTAAACTCAGATTTTTAGGGACTGCCTTCTTTTATTATTTCTTATAAGGATTAGGCAGTTTCAAGAACCTAAAAGGGAGGAAAGTAGAGTTCCATATTATTGTAGGTAGATTAAAAACCACTTAGGTTGGAAGGGGCATATCTGGCTACTCCTCGGAAGGACGGTTGGGCAATCTACTTCCGTAGTTATACCGCCTCAGAAACCCAAGGAGGTGTCGCTATGAGTCAAGTCCAACTCGACAGCACATAACAACAACAGCAACAACCTTATATATTATTTCAGTCGGTATCTGTTTTATCAGTTAGTCATGGCTATTGCGTATTATAGCTATCGTCACTTAAGTTCTAATTTATTAGGAACTGAAGAGTTAAATTCTAACAAGGCAGAGGTGCATAAACATTGTATTTCTTAAATATATATCAAACTCTACTTATGTTTTACATCAATATTATTTTTGTTTGAAATTGTGTCTTGAGTTTTCTGAAATTGAAAGTAAAGATAATGAATTAGCTTAATGAGACTTGAAAAAATTCTGTTTGTATCTGAACAGTGTATATATGTACCTTTAGAGACAAGTATTAAATGTTACAGACTGTTCTTTACAGGATGTAAGTTACTATCAAATCAAAGTGTAAACAACGCTAGTGTTAACAGAAATCCATTTGATCTTTTAATGGATTTGGTAGTTAAGTGTTAAAGTGAAGACTCCATTCCATAGTCTTTTTTTCTTCCTGTCATCTAATTATGATTTTATTTTAATTTCTACATTCACTTCCATTTATTTTAGAGAGATCAACCAGCTTTTACTCCTGGAGGAATTTTAACCCCTCAAGCATTAGGTTCAAGAAATTCACCAGGTTCTCAAGTAGTCAGTAATGCAAGACAAGCAGCCTATGAAATGAGGATGCACAATAACTCTGTAAGTGAATTTCTTTTATGTGGCACTGAAGGAGCTGGTAAATACAGAAGCATGGGTGTGTTTGTTTCATTACTTAATCTGGAATGGTTTTGATGTATATTTTTTCTTAATTTCTTTTTCCTTGAGATATTTTTAACTCTGTTTCATCCATCTGTGTCAATATGAAAATATCTAAACAATGTGAAAGAAACATATGTTGGATATGTAGGTACATGTAAATATAAAGAGATAGCTAGATGGCTGCAGGTTTCTTTATGGAAATGGACTATGGCATTCCTCCCTGCCCCAAAAGATACTGGATGATGCTAGGAGCTTGAAGGGTTATTCAGATGTTTTACATCTCCAGTAAGATGTAGAGTGGATTGGTTTTGCTACCATGTTTCCCGTTTCCATCAAGGGATCAGTTACGGACATTTTGCAAAATAGTATCTCTCAGTATTTGTGTCAAACACAAATACCCTTCATTGCCTAAACTCTTGCTCTCCAACTAAGGCATGTAATAGATCTGAGTAAATATTTTAAGAGAGCCCTCACTATCCAAAATCTCTCCCTATTTGAAACTCAGGAACTGAAAAGATCTGTGGTATGTGGTATTGCTTCTTGTTTGAGCTTTGCTATCCAGCCTTCAAAAGCAAATCAACTCAGCCAGCAAAACTGTACTCTGTCCAGCAGCTTCCTGATGTAGTTAACAGACAACAGAACATATGACAGAACAGTGAAAGGAAAGGGATGAATAATGCTGTTAACATATAGAGAGAGGAGATAATGGAAGCCAGCACTTTTTCAGCCTAAAAG
>NW_006921856.1:180293-196076 GCF_000298275.1 Orycteropus afer afer
GTCGGGGCCGACTCGACGGCAAAACAACAACAACAACTAGTAGAGTGGGGTGTAGAGGGAAGGGGGTTGCACTGAGACATCTGAATACTTTAGAACAGAAAAGATTGCTATACATCATTCAAGATTATAGTGGCTATAGTTCTGCTAAATGGAATGGGAAGTGGTTAGTTGGTGTTCTCAAAGGCCCTGTTGATGGTAAATTGCTTCTTTTCTTAATCTCAGGGAGGCAGATAGGTCTTTTTTGCCAGTTTTAATTGCTTTGAGAAGGATTCTCAGATTATATTCAGGCTCCACAGGACTAGATCCACTGTTGATTAGTAACGGTTGTCACAGGACTAGAAGTCGGACATAATTGTGATCAGGTTGCTTATTTGATCCTATCTTAACCCTTCCTGACATAATTATTTATATATGGTATAGAATTGGATTATTTTCGTAAAGGAATTTTTCCCTTAGAATGTTCTGAACTTTAAGAAAATTATAATGCAAAATTACCAGTTTTTAAATGAAGCCTTTAAAGGGAGGCTTTAAAATTATGGATTTTTGCCATTTTATTTTTTTTTAGCTGTTTGGGCATGTTAATCTACAGTGTTTGACTAGTGTCTGTGATGGTCAATATTGTTAATGTTTTATTAGATAGCGTCTGTTTCCTCAAATAGGTGGTTTTAAACTTTACATTCTGAAGTACTTTCATTCTATATGAGGCTATCTTCAATTTAATGAAACTTGTTAGCAAAACAGCTTTTTAAAAAGAAATTTGATTTTGCTCACCTTTATTTGAATGAATCTAAAATGTTCAGAAAATAATACTTTTGTTGGTAGGGATAGCACAGAAGACAGAAGGAGGAGATTTAACATTAAAGGGCAAAAAGCTGCTTTTTCCTTTTTCCTCCTCCTTTGAAAGAATATTATTTTTGTTATCTAAAGATGGAACTTACATCTTGTTAGTCAAGAGTCAGCTTAGGAAAGTTTCCTTTAACGTCTTTGTATTTTCCTGAGGTGATTAATAAATTTTTAAATTTAAATAGACTTTATTTTTTAGAGCAGTTTTAAGGTTACAGGAAAGTTTTACAGAAAGTATAGGAGAGCGTTCTAATAACACCCCCCCCCCCCCCGGCAATTTTCACTCTTACTAACATCTTGCTTTGGTATGATATATTTGTTATAGTTAATGAACCAATATTGATACATTATCATTAACATAAATCTATAGTTTACATTAGGGTTCACTGTGCTTAAAACATACATGTAAAATAATTTAACATGTAATTTAATTACATGTGTTTAGCAGTACATGCAATATTTTGATAATAAAATAATTATCTGGCAGAGTCTCATTAAACTGTTTTAAGTGGTCATACCAGATTGAACCCATACTGTTGAACCACATTCTACCAACATTGACTGTCTTATTACTCTCTTTCTCTTTCTCTCTCTCTCATATGCACACACACACACAAACATGTACGTGAAGGTCTACCCACCCCTCCCCCATCTTTGCTCCTTGATAGGTGGAAAATCACTGTGAATTTGTAACATGAGGGAACCACCCTAGGAAGTGGAAATTAAGTCCTATAATTGAAAAATACACTACAAAATATTACTTTGTCTTAAGCAGCTTTCACACTAATGTTCAGATTCTTTTGAAATTGAACATGAGAAGTTTGGGACTATTATTATGCTTTTAAGATGGTGGAGTGGGACAAAATTAGTTTACATACCTTCTGAAGTATTTAAATACCCTATCTTTAATAGCGCTAAAAAAAAATGTGTTATCGTTAAGCTTGATAGGTAATGTCAGTTAGATGTAACATGTAAAATGAATAATTAAAACCTTCTTCTTTAATGTCACTATTGTCTACAGAGTCCTTCAATATCTCCCAATACGAGTTTTACTTCTGATGGCTCCCCATCTCCAGTAGGAGGAGTTAAGCGAAAAGCAGAAGACAGTGACAGTGAACCGGAGCCAGAGGATAACGTCAGGTGAAGCCATTTTTTGGTAGCACTTTGTTAGCAAATTGCTAAAATAGATGCAGTCTAATTAATGCTATTTAGCTTAGAGCAGTGGTGCCTGCAGATAGATGCTTATCTATGATCTTTTTATCCACTAGTAATTAATGTGGAGGGTTAGAATAGTCAGTAAATTCCAGTGAGATGTGTAAGTGATGCTGTTAAACCTAAGTGTCTAGATTAGTATGCGTGCAGGTTTTCATCTTCCAAGCCACTTTTCCCTCTGAGACCAGACAGTAGATCGGCTAGACATGAGATGTTTAGCTATGACTATGTGATCTGAATGTTACTCTTTTGAAATTAAATTTTCAAGCTGCTTAACCCAGAAAGTTCAGTTACACTTCAACACTTAATGTAGTGTGCTTTAATCCTCTCAACTGAAAAGGATCTTTCTAAAAATCATATATGTAGAAATCATTCTGTTGAGAGATAAATATATATATTTTTAAAATCCACAAAGTTGCACATACACAATTATATTTCATAACAATTGTTAGGAGAAATTTTGGTTCTTTAATTGAGGCAAAAATTTAGGATCATTACAAAATTAGAGTAAACATTGATTTAATCATACATTTGAAACCAGATTTAAACTGTGGACTTCAAGTGCAAAAAGCCAACAGTCTCAGTAATTCTAATTCATTAAGAATTCAGGAGAATGGTATACCATAAAATCTAAGAAAGCTGGAACCTATGTAAGATGAAAACTTGTAAAAGAAGGAAAACTCAAATATTTTCCACTAAAAGGATAGAAATATGGTAAAGTGATATTCTGTCAAAGGCAGAAAACTTGCGAGACCCCAAAAGGCAGTCCTGTGGAGTTCCAGTTCTCACAGGTTTCACTGTATTTTAGAGTTAAAACAGGAAAGAAAAAGTCGCTTATAGCTGATGCTTCTTTTATAGGACATGGATGGAGTGTGGTTTTTATTTGTGATTAGATAGTTCATTAGTATTATATGTGGTTCTGCAGTTTTGCTAATAGTCTTTGAGTGAGGTTACAAGATCAAAGAGTCTTTGTGATTGAGCATTTACCTGACCTGGAATTTTTACTCAAAAGAGCTCTAGTGGCATAGGCCTAAGGTATTTGACTGTTAACCACAAGGTTTGTGGTTCAAACCCACAAACTGAGACTGAGCAATCTGCTTCTTTAAAGATTTACTGTGTCAGAAGCCCCGTGGGGGTCGCTATGAGTCAGAATCGACTTGATGTCAGTGAGTTTGGGTTTTTTGGTTTGGAGGGGTTTTTTTAATGCATTTTATTGAAATATAATTTATGTACAGTGAAATACACAAAACAAACGTGACATGGGTCAATGCATTTTTTTTTTCAGTGTTCCCTCCCCTCCCCTCCTACCCCTGACAACAAACAGAAAGTTTCTCTCCATATATAAACCTTTCCTTGACCCTCCACAGCAACGAACTAATACTATATTTGTCCTTCTGTGATTTACTTATTTCACTCAGCATAATGTCCTCCAAATTCATCCATATTATGCTGTGTTTTGCAGACTCTACCTTATTCTTTAGTGCTGCATAGTATTCCAGTATGTGTATGTACCATAGTTTGGTCATCCACTCTTCCGCTGATGGGCATGTAGGTTGTTTCCATCTTTTTGCTATTGTAAGTAGTGCTGTGATCAACATGAGTGTGCATGTATCTTTTCCTATCCTGGCTCTCACCTCTCTAGGATATATACCTAGTAATGGAATTGCTGGGTCAAATGATATCTCCAATTTCAGCTTTCTAAGGAATCACCATATAGCTTTCCACAGTGGTTGTGTCACTTCACAGTCACACAAGCAGTGTATGAGAGTCCCAATCTCTCCACATCCCCACCAGCATTTGTTATTTTCTGTCTCATTGAACCTTGCCATCAGTGCTGGGGTGAGATGGTATATCTCATTGTTGTTTTAATTTACCTTTCTCTGATGGCCAGTGATTGTGAGCATCTTTTCATGTATTAGCTGATCACCTGAATGTCCTCCTTGGTAAAGTGTCTATTCATGTCTTCTGCCCATTTTTCAACTGGATTGTTAATTCCTTTGGTGTTGAGGTGTTGGAATTTTCCATCAATCTTAGAGATAAGTCCCTTGCCAGATATGTAATTATCAACAAGTATGAATTTGTTGCTGTCATTTTTGTCATGTGCTTTTTCATTGTGTCGATTTCTTTGTTCCATATAATTTTCTATGCTGAGCTTGTTTTGTTTATCAATCATGTTATCACTTCCTTCATTGCTATTGTTTTAGTATTTGCTGAATATTTATGCAGATCTTCTTTTTTATTTTGATGAAGGTTTATCATTTTTCTTTCCGGTTACCCTGTGATTTACAGTTTTCTTCCCAAGTTTAGAACAGTCCATTCTATCTTGTAGTTGCCTTGACTTCCCTACCATCTAGAAGTTCTGTAGCGACACATATTTTTTTCCCTCTTTTTGGTTTGTAGTTGTCCTCATTTGTTGTTTGGTGTCTCTGGTTCCCTGTTTACAATCTTGTAGTCTTATTTACTTTGAATACTTCCATAGCTGGGTTGGTTTCTGGGTTATATCATCATGTGTGTTAATGGTCAGTTGTTGTTGGCTGTTGTTGCTTCTCTATCCAAAGGGCTCCCTTTAGCATCTCTTGTTGATCTGGTTTTAACAAATTCCCTTAATTTCTGCTTACTTGGAAATGTCGTAATTTCACCATCATATTTGAGGGACAATTTTGCTGGGTACATAATTCTTGGTTGGAAATTTTTCTCTTTCAGGGTTTTATATATACCATCCCATTGCCTTCTGTTCTGCATGGTTTCTTTCGAGAAATCCAAGCTTAGTCTTATTGGTTACCCCGGTAGGTAACTTTTTGTTTTTCCCATGCTGCTCTCATGATTCTTTGTCTTTGGTTTTGGTGAGTTTGATGATGATAGGTCTTGGTGTTTTTCTTTTGGGGTCTTTCCTGTTTGGAGTTCGTTGGACTTCCTAAATGGGTATGTTCTCATCTTTCATCATAACAGGGAAGTTCTCCTCCAACAAATCTTGGACAATTTTCTTAGTAGTTTCGTTTTTCTCTTCCTGTTCTGTAATTCCAGTGATGCATAGGTTATTCCTTTTGATGAACCTTAGGCTTTCTTCAGCTTATTTTGATCTTTTTTTCTGATTGATCCCTTTCCAAAGAACTATTCTTTATCTTCAGTTTCATTAATTCTGTCTTCCATTGCATCACTTCTACTCCTTTGCCCTTTCAATGTTTTATCTATTTCTGACAATTAATATTAATCTTCTGGATTTCTATCTGTAGGGTTAGAATCATTTCTAATTTTTCATTTATTTTGTCATTTTGTTGTATTTTCTTGCAGAATTCTTCTAGGATTTTGTCTGTGTTTTGCTTGGTCTGTCTCTCAATCCTTTGGAGATACCTAAATATAATTCTTTTGGATTCCTTATCAGGGAGTTCCAATGCTACATCTTCCTCAGGGATGTGTTTTGGGTCTATATCCTGGTCCCTTGTTTCTCCTGCTTTATCTTGCTTTTTTGTGTGGACTGTGATGCTCTGTTGTCTCTGAGGCATTGTGACGTTTTGTGTTTATATTTAATTGGTTATTATATGTTGGAGTGACTTGCCTACAATTTTTCATTTTCTTTGTTTTGTTTGTATGTTATCTATACAGGCAGGGTACTGTGCTGTGCTCCTCTATTCTCTAGTTGACAGCATTTATAAACTCACCACCTGTCTCCTTTCCTTTGTCAGCCTCTCCTATGTCCTTGCTCACCTTCTCAAACAGAGCCTATTCCTGGGTCCCTGGACTCTACTTTAAAATCCCAAATGTTTGCCACTTGTAAACATTCAAAATGGCTGCACCCTTGGTCACTTTAAATACCCAAAATGGCCACAGCTTGTAAACATTCAAAATGGGTGTGCCCTCCGGACAGCAGAAAGTCCACAGTTCATGCTGTCTCTCATCTTGCTGTTTCTCTTCCTAGTCGTAGGCCACGAGAGCAGTTGTCCCTGCAGCCCTTGGTGACCAAGACTGATCTTTAGGTCAATTCTCAGGTCCCAACACCACTTGGAAATATTCAGGCTGTTGGTCTCGTCAGAGTAGCTGACAGTCCTCAGCTCCACCTGTGTCTGTACTCACTGTTTTTGTTCAGGTTTTTCCACTAGTTGGTGCCTAATCAATTTCTGTATAGTTCCTTTCAAAGCTCAGGGTTCCAGGATTATCTTCTGTATCTCTTTCAATTAGTTTTTCTTTTTTTTGTTGAAGAGGGTCTGTGTCACTTGTCTGCCTATTCCTCCATCTTACTGGAAGTCCCCTGGTTTGGAGTTTTTATCCTCTGCTTCTATAACAGAATTAGAATTTTCTTCTTAGAGCATGTTGTTATTTTGTTTTGCTACTTAGTTATCGTGATCAATACTAGCTTAAGAGGTAACTTTTATTTGTGTGTTGTATTTTATTGTTCAATGCTGGGGCTAAGGATAGGCAGAGTCTGTATGTTTCTGCCAAGAGATGCATGGGGCTCTTAGCATTTACTTTATTAAAATTTCTGTAAAATAGTATTTTTCTTATGGATAAAGCATATATCTCCTGATTGATGTTCTAGGAATCCTTTGTGAAGCAGGGGTGAGGGGAGGTTAAAATGACATGATACATTCTGAAACATGACTGCAGTTAACTTGTAAGATCTGGTCCCTGGTGGAAGACAGTCATAATGAGAATTGCCTTTGTGTTCATGATTGGGCTGATTTGTTTTGTAGTGTTCTTTGGTGGTTTTGTGTTCTTTAAAGAAAATGTTATTTTAGAGAATGAGAAATGGGTACTTAAAAGAAAAATCTTATACTTCGGGTCAAATTGTAGTTCCTCACAAGGCATTTTCAGTGATAAGAAATTTTTAAGTATATTATTTCCCCTACTTCTAGGGAAATTATACAGCACATATACACACCCCTATACCTAAACACTTCTTTTCCTCAAGCAAGCAACAACTCTTAGCTGAAAGAGAGGGGTGGACCAAGTAGATGCGCACAGAATTTCTGCCTGGTATCTAGATGATTCTTTTATAAACCAATTTTTAATTTTTCTAAAAATTACGTGTGCCAGTCTTTTTTTTTTTTTAAGTAATTTAATTGACTACTCACCAGCCACTCCTCGGAAGGAAGGTGGGGCAATCTACTTCCGTAGTGATACTGCCTCGGAAACCCAAGGAGGGGTTGCTATGAGTCGGGTCCGACTCAACGGCACGTAACAACAACAACATATTCTTTAAATGAAGACATTTTAACAAGCTGAGGAACTTGAATTATTTAAAACATCTTTAGTATTTGAATCTTAGCAGGTAATTTTAGAATGGTTCCACAATCAGGAAGCATGTAAAGCAGTATGAAAATTTGAGCAAACAAGTGTTCTGTATTTAATTAAATGGTTGTTCTCTTTTTTTTTTTTTCAAATATAATTTTATAATGGTCTCACTGGAATCAGTGTTTGGGTTTTTGCTGTTTAGGCATCTTTAAGTTAATAATAAATCCTATGAAAAGCAGACTTTTTAGGAATAGTTAAATGAATCTGTTTTAGTATTACTATTTAACTCAATTACATTGCACCTGGAAATTAAATCTAAATTGATTTGGGAAAATTAATAAAAATATATTAATTGAACATAAGCTGGCTTTCCCTTGGTTTTTAGGTTATGGGAAGCTGGGTGGAAGCAGCGGTATTATAAGAACAAATTTGACGTTGATGCAGCTGATGAGAAATTCCGTCGTAAAGTTGTTCAGTCTTATGTTGAAGGGCTCTGCTGGGTTCTTCGATATTATTACCAGGTACAAAAAAGAAGATTTTTCTTTATATTACTAGGTAATAATTATAGAAAATAGTAATTTCTATAATAATGTGTTTTCTTGGGACTACTTCTTAGAATAAAATTCAGACTCCATTTTTAAAAGCTTCCTGTTCACAGATTTACTACTTTAAAATAATACTCATTTGAAATGAGTTTGAAGCTCTTTTGGTGTTAATATATAAACAAAAGTAATTTTTGTTGTGTTAAAGGATTTCAGCATCAAGTAGTTTGGTTAACTATACTTTGCCTTTAAGATGATTAAAGTTTATAGTGTGTTTTTAATTGGAGTACAAAAAGAACTGGATAACTAACCATAAATCACTAAACAAAGTCATAGAACGAAGGACAAAGTCTAGAAATAATAGTAAGAATTTGAAAGGAATTTCAATTATGCCAGTCTCCTCCAAAGTGCATTATAATTGGAGTAATCTGTTTCTGATTTAAACCTTTTGGTAATTGAGATGTCAGATTGGTGAGAGATTAGGTAGACATATTGGGGATTGTAGCACTGAAAGTTAATATCTAGTTTCGTGCTCTGAGAGCAAAACAAGTTGAATTTGGTGTGACATGGGAATAGATGAAGTTTATTAAGTAGAGAATAATGTAATGCACTAAGTCTCATCTGTAAAATATTCTGTTTGCAAGTTTTACTCCTACTCTCAAGATTTTAATTCAAAACATGTCATAGAGACTTTTTTTCTATGAACATAACTTGTTTTTGTTTTCTTTTTGGTGAGGTAACTCAGGTATTTTTGTGGCCAAGAGAAAGTTGTCATGTGAAAATATACTAAAATATAAAATATTAAAAAAGTATACTAAAATGAAACTTTTATTCTCAGCCACTGTGTCAGTGAAACTCCTCAGATGTTATAGGTTAACAGTCTAATTTTTCATTTTTCTTACTGTGCCCATAATTAACACAGGTTTTTGTTTTTGTTTTTAATGATTCAAGGGCTGTGCATCCTGGAAGTGGTATTATCCATTCCATTATGCACCGTTTGCGTCGGACTTCGAAGGTATTGCAAGCATGCCTTCTGATTTTGAGAAGGGCACAAAACCAGTAAGCTTGATGATTTCAGATCATAAAATTCATAGAAGTTTGGCTTGGATAAAAATTGTGTCTGTAACTTTTTTTCTTTCTTACAGTTTAAACCACTGGAACAGCTTATGGGAGTTTTTCCAGCTGCAAGCGGGAACTTTCTGCCTCCATCGTGGCGGAAGCTCATGAGTGATCCAGTGAGTCTCTTAGTATTTGAGTGTGTTGGTGATTGGGTTTTTGTCATGTATTCCACTAACATTCATCACTGTGGCTTTTGTATCTCTTAGTCAAAATAATGAAGTACAGAAATAAAATTAATGTATAGAGTTCTGTATATTTTTCACTATATCTTCTTCCCGCTCTCACTTTTTTTGGCCATCGGTATCCTACCCAGTAAATGAAATTGATTTGTGCTGAAAGAAATTTGTTTTTACAGTCATTTTGTTCTTAGCCTACCTATGTTGTTGTTGTTAGGTGCCGTCAAGTTGTTTCTGACTCATAGCGACCCCATGCACAGCAGAACGAAATACCGCTAAGGGAGACAAACATGTCTGTTGGTTTGTCCTACTGTGGTGATGTGTTGCTGTGAGTCTTGAGGTTGTGCCCCTGGTGTTTCAAACCCAGCGGGGTGCAGACGGTACACAGGTATCAGCCTGGCTTGCAGACTGAGACAGACTAGGAAGAAGGAAGAGGCCATCTGCTTCTCAAAGAATTGGCCAGGGAAAATCTTACGAGTAACAGAGAAACACTGTCTGATACATTACTGTGCATCTTTATGAATAGTCTGGAAACATTGTCCAATACAGAGGAGGAGAATGAATCAGCCTATCTATAAGTCTTTATATTTATTTCTTCCATTCACTGATGGTTGTTATTAAAGCTCAGAAGACTAGTTTACCTAAAATCACTTCTGAGCTTATTTTGTGCACTAGCTGGAAAGAGTAAAGAATTAGGATTATCTGGAAAGTAAGAATTATTAGAGAAGATCAGCTCTAAAATTCTTCTAAAATAATGCCTTTTCCTTTTCATCTTTTAAAATAAAATAAAAGCTGTGATTAATGACCTCATAGCTAAACATTTCTTAATAGGAATGTACCTATTTTTTTCTCATCAGATCTGATAACTTGAAAAAAGTTAGAGTACATTTGTTACTTGAGATGTGTACTATTTATTTGTCTTAATTCTTTACTTTTCTCCTTGATAAAGGATTCTAGTATAATTGATTTTTACCCTGAAGATTTTGCTATTGATTTGAATGGGAAGAAATATGCATGGCAAGGTAAAATTTTTTATATTATTCCTTTTGATTTAAAATAACTTTCTCATTTTAGTAATAATGTGAGCAAACATAATTTATAGGATGAAAGAGTCATCTCTGGAAGATATTTTAAGAATTATATGTGAAAATTGATGTCTTTCCATTTGATTGGGGATTAGCAACAATTAATATTTATTTTAATAGTAATTTTCTGTTAAACAGTAAATTTTGTGAGATAAATGAATCCCTATCTTTTTTCTCCTCTGCAGTTACTTAATGAGTCTTGCTCTGCTCCATCAGTAGCTCTTTAACACCCTTTACTGAGAGATGTGGAAACATAATAGTGTCCTTGTAGGGATTGAGTTATACTCTATGGAGGCTTTGGAAAAGTACATCAGAAACTTTTAGTTTAAATACTTGCCATTGATCATTACTTGAAGTTTCTTATTTATTTACTTACTTACTATTTTCTCATTCTTTTTATTAACAAATTTTATAAGAATGACAATATTAAAATTAGTACTAAATGTAAGTTATTATTAACCACTCAATAAATATTTGGTGATGATTGAATGTGTAAAGCACAATGAATGAAGACTTCTCTGTCACACGGTAAACCAATTATTGTTTCACATCAAAGCCCCTTTTTAACAAATCATTTTAACCTTTTCTTCCACCATGTGTTTTTCTAGGATAATGGCAAGTCAGCTAAAACCATTGTTTTCATTCCTTTTCCTTGCTTATTCCCTGTGGTGCAGATGACCAGTAAAATGACTCAAAGAGAATCATGGAGCACAGTGGCATAAATACTAATCTACAAATTGAAACATTATTATTTTATAAGATTTTGGGACTAACTTTTAGTTTACAGTATTGCAGAAATTTCATATTATTTTTAATGGAATGATAATGGGAAAATATACTCCACTGATTGAGGAACTCTGGTAGCATAGTGCCTAAAGCATTTTTTGACTGCTAACCAGAAGGTTGGTGGTTCAAACCTACCAGCCACGCCACAGAAAGAAGACTGGGCAGTCTACTTCTGTAAAGATTTACTGCCTTGGAAACCCAAAGGGGGTCACTGTGAGTTGGAATCAACTCGATGGCAATGAGTTTGGTTTTGGGTTTTGGTTGAGGTTATGTAAGCACCATTCTCGATGGTCATATATTGTTACTTGTAAAGGGATTGTGGTCTCAGATTGTTTTTGAAAGTGCTGTGTGGAGGATATTTGATTAGTGTAGAGAGAGAAGCAGCATAAAAGAATTAGGAGCATGGGCAGTAAGAACAGTGTTTGTGAGGCTGTATTTAAATTAGAGTCTAGTATTTGATTGTAAAGGTCAAAACTTAATAGAAGCTTTTTATAATTCTTTTGCTGGAAGGTGGGATTAACATGTACTTTACAGATTAATCAGCTCTGTCAGAGTTGATTTATACCTTTAGCTCTAAAATTGCATAGCATTCTGTTTATATTTTATCATCTACTAATTAATTCACCAAAATAATAATAATTCAGACTTGCTTAAATAACTTAAGATAGACAGAAGAAACTGAGTAATACAGAAGCTGCTTTTAATATTGAGATTCTCTGGTCAGATTTCTGTTTATTTCCTATACAGAGTTTATACAGAGTTATGCAGCATTTTTGGTTTTTAATACATTTTTATATCAGGATGATACTGTATGTCCCAGTTAATTGAATTAATTGGAAGAAAGGAGTTATGCCTTATATTTGGCTTACAAAATCTGTTGGTGTCAAGTCAATTCTGAATCATAGTGCCCCTATAGGACAGAGTAAAATTACCCCCTAAGGTTTCCAAGTCTATAATAACCTTTATGGAAGCAGAATGTCACATCTTTCTCTTGAAGTGGGCTGATAGGTTTGAAGTGCCAGCCTTTTGGTTAGCAGCCAAGTGCTTAACCACTGTGCCACCAAGGCTCCTTTATATCTGGGTCAAGACCCTTTAAATAATAATGTTTTTTTGATTGTTTAAAAATTAAACTAAAGAAGCTGTTCTAATTTAAAATCACAAGGTACTACTCGTTGTTGATTTATACTTTTAAAAATGATTTTATCAGATAATTTATAAATGTAAAAATATATTTCCTGTTTGTTTTAGTCCCTTACTATGTGTCAGTAATTAATAGAATTAAGATTTAAATTGCTTTGTTTGACTTCATCACCATTTCTTAACCGGTATGCTAAATATCAACTTGAAAAATGGGTGGTATGTACACATTGTCTCTGCAGGGACTAGCAGTCTGTAAACCTGAATGTACACAAAATTGCTGTTCTGTGTTAGGACAAGTCATAGGCCAGTGTATGACAGAGGAAGCGAATAGGGCGAATCAGAGTGGACAAGATGGGAAGATGAGGAAAAGGAACTCTGATTCAGGTGGCCAGGTTCTATTCATCATATTGAGGTGGCTTTGAGTGTCATCTGAGCCAGCTATTGCATTCATTAGAATGTTACTGTTTTCTGCCTTGCAAGTGTTTTGTGTCTAAGTGTGAGGGTCCGTAGTCCCCTTTTCTACTCGCTTAGAAAACAGGTTTTCTATCTTGCGTGCATGGTTGAGCTGCTGTAGGCAGCCCAGTCTGTTCTTCTTTCCATGTCTCAGGCTCTGTTCATCAGCACAAGTGTCTCAAAACCCATACTCTGGGCCTAGGTGGCTGGGGCTCAACCCTGGCTTGGCTGCTTACCAGCTGTATGACCCTAGCCAAAGTTCTTAGTCCTTTTGTGTGTCTCAATTTCTTTTTCTGTAAAATGGGAAAAAGAGCAGTACCTTATAGTGTTGTTACGAAGACACAGTGAGCTGATTTCGGTAAAGTTCTTAGAATTTAGCATGTAATAAGCTTTAGGTAAGTGTTAAATAACTAAATATATGTATGGTAACATGCAGATAATATGCCAGCTGCATCGTTGTAGTATGTCATTTACATATCTAACATTGCTAAGGGCTATTTCAATATAACTTAACTAGAGGGGAAAATAAGTATAAAAATATAGAGGCATATTGATATTTGGTCTTGTCAAGGTGAAGAACCTCTGTGGAACAAACGTTTGGTAAGTAACAATACATGCGCAGTTAGGGTGCTGGGTTCTGATTACCAGCCTCTGTCCCTTGCAGAGATTGGATAATACCATGTTCAACTTGTTACTCAGCTTCTTTTTGTATATATTAGTGGGAGGGGGATGTTGAATTGTGAAATTTAAGTCTTGTATTCAAATTTGTATATAATTTTTTAAGTTTTTCAATACTGTTTGGGTATTTCCTCATGAAGTCATAGGCAGAAGTTAAGAGTAAAATCTATGCACATAAATTTATAAAGGAATGGCTTTCAGTCCTTAAGAATACTTTTCCAAAAATTAGGTCATATTGACTCTTTGAATCTGTGTCAACTGTATTTAACAGTATAATCCAGAAGAGATACTGAGTAACATTTAACACTTACAGTTTGGATTGCAGCTTTGATTTTGATGAGTTATTTGCTTCTAATATACATTATAAAATAACTCATTAGCATCACACTGAACTATCTAGTTGAAGTCAGACTTACTAATATTTCTATATTTTATATAAGTGTTTTTATTATGCTCTATAGCAAGAGCACACTTTTATTGAGGTAAAATTTAGAACTACCCCTACTTCTCACTGATTGACTTCCTCATTATCTGACATTTCACATTTATGACAATAGTGAAAAATCTATCCAATTATTTTGCCTATTGATAACATACATCTGGCAGTAACTAACGCCAGGGTGCAAGGTGAGAGTAATGCTGGTTGTGATGATTAAGGTTATGTGTCAGTGTATCTGGGTCATGATTCACAGTGGTTTGGCAGTTAAGTAATGATGCTGTCATCCTCGATTTTGTGATCTGATATAGTCATTCTCCTTTTTTTCATAACATTGCTTTTCTCATAATGACCTGGTCTTTGGAAACTAACTATATTGATAACTGAGGAGTGGGTATATTAGGAAATCTAATTATTTCCTATTATGCCTTTTTAAAACTTAGTGAAAGTAATGATAATAGTTAAGTCCTTGCCTGAGTTGAGCATCTTAAAATGATAGAAGATGAAATACACCTGAGTACTTTTCCAATATTATATGTAATAATCATTTGTTTTCATAATATTTACTTAGTGTATAATAGCAGCAGTATACATAGTCATTTCAAATGCTATGTGTTTAATTAATTTGATCAAAGTCACATAGTGGTAGAGCCAAAATCTGAACCCAGCGAGTCTGATGAGACTTCATATTTAAAATGAGTTTTGTATTTTCATTATTTCACCTATCTGTGTTGTTGAGAGGATTAAATGAGTCAATGCATGTAATGTAGTAAGGCTAAGGAGAAGGTAGCCTCTGTTCTAATTTTTAAGACAACTGTCACCCAAGTTCCATGATTATCACATTTAGTGTAAATGCAGGCCTTTTTTGTCCAGGCTAGTAGGGCTGATTTGGTGTTTTTGTAGCATCACTGCTCTCAGTAGCACTGTAAGTTGTATACTAATGGAATGTTAGCATCTGGAGTTTATTTATTTATTTATTTTTCTTTATTTAACCTTGTGTGTGTGTGTGTGTGTGTGTGTGTGTAATTTGGGTGAAAATGTACAGAACAAATTCATTTTCTATACAGCAGTTCATATACACTTTGTCTCATGACATTGACTACAAATTACCACAATACAACAGCTCCCCTCCCACTTCCTCCCCATAGTTACCGCTTCCCTGTGTCCATCCCTTCATGCACTCCTGCCCCTGAGCTGTCTCCCTGTGCATAAACAACCCTACTTTCTTCCATGATTATTCTATCCAAGAAGTATATCTACCTCAGGTAAATGTTCAAGTCATGTGCTTATCTTTTGTTTGGCTGGAAGCCACAGGTGTGGGTTCAATTCCGGACCTGAAGGACAGCTAGGGACCATAGTCTCAGTGGTGCCACAAGGCCCTATCAGACCAGCAAACCTGGTCCCCCCCCCCCTTTTTTTTCCCAAATGATTTTGAGTTTTGTTCCACATTGTTCTCCCTCTCTATCAAGGGTCTCCTACATAGATCCCCCTCCAAGTGGTTGACAGTGGTAGCTGGGCACCAACTAGTTCTTCTGGTCTCATAGTCGTATAGGCTGCAGATCGGATGGTGTACCAGTCACTAGGACTAACTATTTCCATGAATCTTTGGTTTTCTTCATTTTTCTTTGCTCTGGATGAGGAGAGACCCATCATTGCATCTAGATGGCTGCTTGCAAGCTTTTAAGATTCCAGTCACTACTTGTCAAAGTAGGAGGTGGAACAATGTTTTGTGTAGTATATTATGCCAGTTGAGCTTGATGTGCCCTGTGACTATGGTCCCGAGCCAAGGGGTTCAACTACTTGGTCCCTCTGGGTAGCTGGCTGTGACCCACAAGTGACTACAACCTTGCCCCTTGACAGCTCTAATATATACCTGGGAATTCAGATCATACAATTACACTTATAGGACCATTGTCTGCCAACCCTATACATGGTCTTGGGTGCACTCCCTGCTTCATAGACATACCTAGTAGTTCAGCCTGTCCACCCATCTATCTACTTGTATACCCATGTTTGCCTTCACTGACAACACAGTACTGTATGTGCAAAAGGGTTCATCTTTGTTGTCTGTACCTCCCAAGTAC
>NW_006921856.1:207881-230377 GCF_000298275.1 Orycteropus afer afer
CTCAGTATGACTGTGGAGTCATCTATTTGAGTTTTCAACTCTTTTAAAGTCTGATTTACGTATTTTGGGGTCTTTCACTGGGTCCATAGATATTTATTATCTTTATATCTTCATGTTCAATTGATCCTTTAATCATTATATAATGTCCTTCCTTGTCTCATATGGTGGTTTTTGTCTTAAAGTCAATTTGATTAAATTAATATTGTCACTCCTGCTCTTTTTTTGTTTGATATATCTTTTTCCAACTTTTGATTTTTAGTCTATTTTTGTCTTTGTCACTAAGGTGTATCTCTTGTAGACAGGATATTGATGGGTTTTGTTTTCTTATCTATTTTGCAACTCTCTGTCTCTTGAGTGGTGCATTTAATCCATTAACATTCAGTGTAATTAATTGAGAAGTATGAATTGCTTGCTATTATTTTGTTAATGTATTTTTTCATGGCGTCCCTGGTTTCTTTGTTGCATATTATTTTCTGTGCTGAGTTCATTATGTTTATGTATTGTGTTATCATTTCCTTTCCTGCTGTTTTAGTATTTGTTGTATACTTGTGCTTGTCCTTTTCTTTATTATGATGTGATGGTTTATCATTTTTCTTTGAGGTTCCCTGTGATTTACAATTTTCTCCCCAAGATTAGACCAGTCTGTTCTATCTTGCAACTGTCTTGCCTTCCTCACCATTTAAAAGTTCTGTAACTATACAGTATTTTCCCTCTTTTTGGTTTGTAGCTGTCCTCACTTGCCAATTGATAGCTCTGGTTCCCTGTTTACAATCTTGTAGGCTTATTTTACTTTGGCTATGTCTATAGCTGTGTTTTCTGGATTATGTCATCTCGTGTATTAATGGTCGTTTGTTATTTGCTACTTTTGGTTCTCTGTTCAAAGGACTCCCTTTAGTATCTCTTGTAAAGTTGGTCTGGTTTTATGAAATTCCCTTAGTTTCTGCTTATCTGAAAATCTCCTAATTTCACCATATTTGAGGGACCGTTTTGCTGGGTATATACTTCTTGGTTGAAAATTTTTGTCTTTCAGGGTTTTATATATACCCTCCCATTGCTTTCTCGTTTGCATGGTTTCTGCTGAGAAATCAGAGCTTATTCTTACTGGTTGTCCTTTGTAGGTAACTTTTTTTTCCCCCATGCTTGTTTCAGGATTCTTTCTTTGTGTTTGGTTTTGATGAGTTTGTTGATGATATGCCTTCATGATTTTCTTTTGGGGTCTACCCTGTTTGGGGTTCGTTGGTCTTCCTGAATGGATATATTCTAATGTTTCATCATATCAGGGAATTCTCCAACACATCTTGGACAGTTTTCTTTGTGTTTTTTTTTCTCTTCCTGTTCTGGAATCCCAATGACACATAGGTTATTCGTTTTGATGGTATTCCACATGAACCTTTGTCTTTCTTCAATTTGTTTTGATCTTTTTTCTGATTGATCCCTTTCCAAAGAAGTATTCAGGTATTTGTCTTCAGTCTCATTAATTCTGTCTTCCATTGCATCGATTCTACTCCTTTGCCCTTTCAATGTGTTATCCATTTCTGACAAGTTAGTATTAATCTTCTGGATTTCTGTCTGTAGATTCAGAATCATTTCTAATTTTTCATTTATTTTGTCATTTTGTTCTTGCATTTTCTTCCAAAATTCTTGTAGGGTTTTGGCTATGGTCTGTCTCTCAGTCCTTTGAAGATAACGTAAATATAATTCTTTTGAATTCCTTATCAGAGAGTTGCAATGCTGCTTCTTCCTCAGAGATGGGTTCAGGCTCTGTATCCTACTCCCTTGTTTCTACCACTTTATCTTGCTTCTTTGTGTGGACTTTGATGGTCTTTTGTCTCCAAGACATCGTGGTATTGTTGTATTAAGATTTCTGTTAACTGCTTGTGAAGAGAAGTCAAGTGTGATTCAGGCTCTTCTTGGTGGTTGTTTATCGTGATTGGTGTAGGAGGAGTTGTGTGAATCGTTGTGTTGTATGGGGACTATTGATGTCTTGCAGTCAATTAGACAAAAATTACAATTGAATAACCATCAAAAAAAGTAAAAATTAATGGACAAAAAATACACCGTCTAATCACACAGCAATGGTAACCAAAAAAGGAAAAAAAAACCCATCAATATCTGGGGAGAGGGCAATAAGAGAAAAAAGATAGAGAAGGAGAATAATGAAGAAAAAAGGGAAAAACGCAAAAAGGAAAACTACGAGAAAGAAAAAAAAAAAATTGCAGCCAGGAACAGGGAAAAAAGAAATAAAGCTGAAAACAGGTGTTCAGGTTACCTAGTGCCACTCTGACAAGAATATGCCACAAATTGGGTGACTTGGACAAACAGGAGTTTATTCTTACGATTTGGAGGCTTTAAGTCTGAATTCCAAGTGACAGACTTTAGGGGCTGTGTGAAAACCCCTCGACCTTTGGCTTCAGTTCTGCCTCTTGCTTCTGGCCCACTGAAGCTAGAGATATCTCTTGACTCGGGTAGCTACTGGCTGCCCAAGGTCAACAAATAAAATGGCATAGTCCTGATGTTACCAAACCACGTGGCACACCATTCAAGTCCATTGTGAATCCCAAGGTTGGCAGAGCCTGGCAGGCTGCTGAACAACGACATGGCTACATGCAGTGCCCAAGCATGCCATAAACTAGAGACTATCCCCAAGCCTTCTCCTTACATACAGGAAGCAGGCCACATACCCAAAGCACCTACTCAGCTGCTTGTGGTAGAATCTATCATGGAGTTGATTGCCACTGTCTTAATGGGGAATAACTACCACCAGCTGCCCAGCCACTCAACCAGGCCCAGCCAAGTTGACACACAAACATAACCAACACAACAAGTAAACATCTTTCTGGTTTTCTTTGCTTTCAGCCAAGATCTGTCTGACATCAGCAATGGTATCCCTCATTCCACCTCGTCTTCTGAATCCAGCTTGCATTTCTGGAAGTTCTCTGCCAGTACTGCTGCAATCGTTTTTAATTATCTTCAGCAAGATTTTACTTGTGTGTGGTGTCAATAGTACTGTTCGCTAATTTCCACATTCTGTGGGATCACCTTTCTTAGGAGTGGGTTACAAATTGGGATCTCTTCCAGTCAGTTGGCCAAGTAGGTGTCTTCCAGATCTCTTGGCATAGCTGAGTGAGTACCTCTAGTGTGGCATCTGTTTGTTGAAACGTCTAAGTGAGTATTCTGTAGTTCTCAGTGCTTTGTTTTTTGCCACTTCCTTCAGTGCAAGTTCAACTTCTTTCAGTACCATTGGTTCTTGATCATATGCCACCTCATGAAATGGATGATCATCTACCAATTCTTTTTGGTATAGTGACTGTGTATTCTATCCATTTTCTTTTGATGTTTCCTGCATCATTTCTTAGCTCTTCTCCAGTTGTATTTTGAGTGCCTTCAGACCTTCAGGGCTCATCTTTCATCACTATATCAGACAGTGTTTCAGAGCTATTCATAAAGTTTTCCAGTATTATATCTGACAGTGTTTCACTGCTATTCATAAAGTTTTCACTGGCCAATTCTTCGAGAAATGAATGGTCTCTTCCTTCTTCTGAGTCTTGCTTAGTCTGGAAGCTCTGCTGAAACCTGTCCACCGTGGGTAACCCTGTTGGCATTTGAAACATCAGTAGCATAGCCTACAACCTCACAGAAACACTCAGGCCACCACACTAGGACAAACTGACAGGTTTGTCTCCCTTAGCTGTTCCAAATTGCTCCACTCATTTCCTGGTCTCCCAGCCTTCCTAGATTACCCAGTCTTCCCTGGGCCATGCCACACAAATAACCTGCCTTCTCTGCTTCTGGGCTGGCTTACTGTGGCCTGCCCCCAGGGTGCTCCATGCCTACAAACACTCACCTTCCACTGCTCCAGGGCTGGCTTATGCGTCCTGCCCCCGGGGCACTCCACAAATGCAGGCACCAGCCTTCCACTGGTCCTGGGCTGGCTTACTGCGTGCCCTGCCCCCTGGGTGCTCCACATACACAAATACCCACCTTCCGTCGGTCCCAGGCTGGCTAGAACTTAGCTTCTTTATTACTTAGTAGAAGAATATATATATTTAAAAATATGTTTTTGATGTTTCCTAATTTTGAAAATATGGTAGCTTAAGTAAATAGTGACAACTTTGAAAACATGCTCATTTCTTGTAATTTAAAAGCAAATAACATAACCACAAATACAGGTATGCACTGCTTAACATCCACAACATGTTCTGTGAAACGGAATGTTATGTAATTTGGACATTGTGCAAGCACCATATTACGTATAAATTATATATACATTATGTATAAATACATATATTACGTATAAATTTGATACACATGTATCAAAGTAACTACCTTAGAAGCTGCTCTGGCTCCCTGTTACCAGCTGGAACATGAGGATTTGCAAACTTGCACCTGCAGTTGGCTGCCTCTGGGCAGGCAGCACGGAGCCTCGGGGAGCCTGGTCCCAACTGGAAGCCTGGGGGGAAGGAGTGATACCAACCCCTCTGCCAGCATCCTTCTAAGCAAGCCCCTCCTCTCTTAGGTATATGCAGTCAGATGTTGCCTGAACAAGTGTTAATGTGTTGCATACTTACAGTAATTTTGAGTGGCAGTCATTTGAAAATTATTTAGCTGTATTTGGAATTTTTCTTTGCTATTTATTTTGAAGGAGCTCTGGTAGCATAGTGGCTAAAGCACTTGACTGCTAACCAGAAGGCTGGCGGTTCAAACCCACTAGCCACTCCTCGGAAGGAAGATTGGGCAATCCTACTTCCGTAGTGATACTGCCTCGGAAACCCAAGGAGGGGTCGCTATGAGTTGGGGCCGACTCGACGGCACATAACAACAACAACAACAACATTTATTTTGAAATTACTTAGCCAAGTTATTACTTATACCATACACAGAAGAATATGTTTTAAAATTTTTTATATTTTTCTACTAATAGATATTGTATTACTGAGGCACATCTTTGGAAATAAGGCATGTAGGTCTATATAAAGCAATCACCTAAATTCTAGCACACTCTGAGAAGTGTTTTTGGTCAGAGAGTAAACAGCTTCTGTTCTATCTTAAGTTATTTAAGCAAGTCTGAATTGTTATTATTTTGGTGAATTAATTAGTAGATGATAAAATATAAACAGAATGCTATGCGATTTTAGAGCTAAAAGAGACCTTTCAAGTATTCTAGTTAGTTGAACAAATCATCCAGGTATTTTAGTTGAATGACATTATTTGGCAAAGGAAGAAACAAAGCCCTAGAAAGAATAAACAGTAAACTAAAGCTCTGGAAAGATTGCCTTGGGAGCTTGCCTTGGGGTATATCCTGGTAAGTAAGGTAAAAACATGGACTGGTGTCCATGTGGCTACTTGTTTATGTAATTTGAAAATTTTGCCACCATGATGTTGAGATTAGGAAGTTAGTTTTCCTTTTTTTTTTTTTTCTTTAAAGAAAAACAAAACATTTATTTAAGTGGAAATTAATTAGTAAACAAAAGATGAGTGAGACATCTAAGGTATAGCACTTTGGGGAAAACAAACAGCATACATAATTAAAAAACCCAGTCAACTGTTATCTTAAGGAAGTAAGGGAATAAGCAGAATATAAAATAAGAAACATACAGTAAGAAACAGTAAGTGGGAAAGGGACGTATATTTAGAAGAAGAAGAGATAACTTAGTTCAATTATGGACAAATAGACTGGAAAACTCAGACAAAATGGGTGATTTCTGTTAGAAAATCTGCATGTACCAATTACCATAGAAACCCACTGCCATCGAGTCACTTTCAACTCCTAAGGACACTACCAAACCAAAACCAAACCCACTGTTGTCGAGTCAGATCCGACTCATAATGACCCCTCCTTGGGTTGCTGAAGCGGTAACACTATGGAAGTAGATTGCCCAAACTGCCTTTCGAGGAGTGACTGGTGGGTTTGAACTGCCAGCCTTCTGGTTAGCAACTTCCCTGTAGGATTTTCAAGGCTGTAATTATTTATTTATTTATTTATTTATTGTGATTTGAGTGAAAATTTACAGAACAAATTCACTGTCCATACAGCAGTTCACATACACTTTGTCTCATGACATTGACCACAATTTACCACAATGCAACAGTTACCCTCCCACTTCGTCCAGATAGTTACCTCTTCCCTGTGTCCATCCCTCCATGGACTCCTGCCCCTGAGCTGTCTCCCTATGCATAAACAGCCCTTCTTTCTCCCATGATTGTTCTCTGCAAGGAGTGCATCCACCTCAGGCAAATGTTCAACTCATAGGCCTGTCTTTGGTTTGGCTGGATCCATTTGAGTTTTTTTAAGAATGGAAAATACATGGAATTTTTTCTTCTGCCATCATGTGAACAGTGTTTATATTTGTGTTTTGGCCAAATGAATTCAGTTCCAAAATGTCTGTACAGCAACAGGCATGTTCTGTTGGAATTGTTTATTTGGATCAGTAAGTTGGAATTTAGGTGATCCTAATAGCTGGGGTGGTTCCTGTGGGTTTGTTTCTCCAGGTGTAGCTCTGTTGCCGTTTGTGGATGAGCGAAGGCTCCGAGCTGCTCTAGAAGAGGTATATCCAGACCTCACCCCAGAAGAAAGTAAGCATATTGCACTCTGCTTGTTCAACATTAAATCTGAGTCATATAGACTTTACATTTCCATATAAAATTTTATCTTTTTTTTTTGTCAAATTTCTTTATAACAAAAGTTAACTTTGCTTCTTAATTTATTATGTGTAAATTAAGTAAAATTTTTTAACCTGTTAAATTTATTTTAAAGTAATACTTCATTTTATTTTAAAGTAATTCTTGTAGAATATCCTTTGTGTCTTTTGTTCTTACATGGCATGAACACACTGAAGTTTTTTTGTATGTTGAGAGGGTGTTGTTTCCTCGATGATTTTTTCTCCCCTATCTCTCACCCCAGTAACTTTTAAGGTGAAACAAAAGTATTTGCCCTCAGCGTGTTAATTTGAAATGTTATTTTGCATTAAAAAATGGTACTTTGTCCTTAATAGTGACTGTTAAATTATACAAATTGAGATGTTGCAAAGCTGGGCTCTACTGGAAAATTTATTTAATGTCAGTGTAAAGAACCTATAGAAATAATTTCTCTTCCAACTGTCTTGAGAATGATGTTGTCAGCAGATGATACTATTTATCTATGTTTCTTCAAGAAATGTTTATATATTTCTTAAAATAAGAAATTGCATTCTGTGTAAATAAAAATATCTTGCCCCTTATCTTACAATAGTACATCTAGACATCTTTCAATGATATGTCTTTCTGATAGTCATTGATCTTCTTTGAAACCATACTGTCAAAATGTTATTTCTTCCACAGAGGCATGTCACATGTTTATTTAACTTTTCAATTGTTTTTAGTCAACTTACAGCTATTAAAATTTGGGTGCACTTTCCTTGTTTATTCTCATAAAATAGGTCTAGCACATATACTTGATGTATAGGTCTCATTCTTATCTTAACTTTTTTCCCAGCTAGAAGAAACAGTCTTGGTGGCGATGTTCTGTTTGTGGGGAAACATCACCCACTCCATGACTTCATTTTAGAGCTGTACCAAACAGGTTCCACAGAGGTAGGGTATTTTCTTCCATCATGAAGTGTTTTCAGACAGTGTGATATTAGGTTAATTAATCATCACTGTGTTTTTCCTCAGCCAGTAGATGTACCACCTGAACTATGTCATGGGATTCAAGGAAAGTTTTCATTAGATGAAGAAGCTATTCTTCCAGATCAGTAAGTGTTCATTTGAGTATAATTGAGGTGACTGGGAAAGTTTAGTTCGCATTTTTTTTTCTTATTGCCTAAGCATTTTATTTTCTGATAGTAAGAATATCATACCTAAAGAAAAAAACAACCTGCTGATCTGGAAAAGATTTGGTTCAGAGCCCAGCTCTTCAACATAGTAACTCTGTCTGTTGTGTGCAGAGAGCCCAAAGGGTCCCTGAAACCCTTTCAAGGGATCCATGAAGTCAAAACTTTCACAATAACACTTTAAATGTTTTCTTTCCTTAAAATCCTGTAAGGATTAAATGAGATGTCATGTGAAATTTCTTGGCAAATTAGCCTTGAATTCCTTTATAAACAGTCCCTGGATTACAAACAAGTTTTGTTCCTAAGTATATTCTTAATTTGTTTGTGAGTCAGAACAGTTTAGTATGGTTTGTATCTGATAACAGTTTTTCAGTGTTTTGTCTTAGTATATAGTGTACCTTTCTATGCATAAAAAGTATTAAAGAAACGATTAAGGGTACACTAAAACATCTTTTAGGCACTTGACTGCTAACCAGAAGGCTGGTGGTTCAAACCCATCAGCCACTCCTCGGAAGGAAGATGGGGCAATCTACGTCCGTAGTGATACTGCCTTGGAAACCCAAGGAGGGGTCGCTATGAATCGGGTCTGACTCAATGGCACGTAACAGCAACAACAACAAAACATCTTTGACATAATAATACAGTTAAAATAATTTTTTGATGCATGTCACAAAGTAGTGCATTACATACCAGTATATACTTTGAATTTTAATATAATAGGCTTTATGGGCTTGGTTTGTAACTCCATGTTGCATGTATATTGGACATAAATTAGTAACCCAGGGACTGCCTGTACTTTCATCTGACCATCCTATCTCATAATAGCCATTCATCCAATCCAAAACATCTTTGTTATCTTCTAGTCAGCTCAACAAAATTTCCATTACAAGCTTATATGATAAGTTAACTAGTGCATTCAGCTGTCTCCAGGCAGAATTCTCAGTATTTTAGTTTATGAAGGTTAAGTTTGTGAATTATAATTCAATAAGTATCAAGATTCAAAGATAACGTTTATCAAACTTTATTGTGTTTTAAAAAAGTTGGCTGAACTTTACAGTGCTTGTTAAAGGATTTACTTTAAAAGCACTTTTCTTTTTAAATATGTAGAGAAGAGATTTACTGTACATACACAAATAAAAACATACATATAGATTTATGTTTACACATATATACATTGGTATGTACACGCAAATTTTACATGAACTTTTGTGCAACCACCATCCAGGTAGAGCGTGGGTAGTCCAATCTCCCAGAGCTAATCACCATTCTGATTTTTATAGTAATAATTTCTTTACTTTTTTTTGATGGTTTACGAGTTGTGTATATGTTTCTAAATAATATAGTTTAGTTTTGCTTGTTACTGAACTTGATGTAAATGGAATCGTTGAATATGTTCTTCCGTGTCTGTAAATTTTATTAATGTTGGTATAAATAACAATATGTTCATTTTCATTTCTGTGTAATACTGTATTGTACAGGTTTACTACTATTTGTTCTATTGATGGGTATTAGATTGTTTCCATTTGGAGTTCTTAAGAATAATATTGCTGTAAACATTCTTGAATAAGTATCCCAGTGCATGTAAGAATGGGTTACTACAGGCCACCAGTTCTCAAAGTATGGTTCAGAAATCTTGGAGGGAGGAGAATCCCTGAAACACTCCAGGGGATCACTGAGGTCAGAGTACTTTCATAATAACACTAAGATGTTATTTGGCTTTGTCATTCTTTTCCTGTGGAAAGAACGTACACTGGAGTTTTCTAGAGGCCAAATGAAGTGTATTATCTCAAGAGATTGAATCTAGCAGATAAGAGAATCAAGCTATTAAGATAGATACTAAACCAGATATTGAAGAGATTTGCAAAAATATAAAACAGTGATAATCTTCTCACTTATTTTTGTTTTGTTTTGGAAATATATTTCATAAAAGTGTTATTTGTGTTAACATGTAATAGGTTTATTGTTACCTTTAAATTAGTATTTTAAAAATGTTAGTTTCAAATAGGTAAATACTGATAAATACAGTCAACATAAAAGTTCTTTGGGGTCCTCAATAATTTTTAAGAGTGTAAGGGAGGTTTGACAACTGCTGCTTAATTATATCCTAGAATGGAAGTGTGATCAGGGAATATGTGTATCTGCAACTTTTCTAGATACTATCAGGTGATTTTCTAAAGTGAATACACCATTTTATAATCTCAATGAATGAATCACAGAATGACTTTGTAGAAGGTCTTTCACTTTACATTATTGCCCAACCTTCCTTCCGAGGAGTGGCTGGTTCAAATGCACCAGCCACTCCTCAGAAGGAAGGTTGGGCAATCTACTTCCATAGTGATACTGTCTCGGACAAACTCTTGGAATTGTCAAGACTTTATTTTCTGTTAATCTGGCAAATGCTTACTGTTACCTTGTTGTGGTTCATATTTGCACTTTCCTGATTACTAATAAGGTTGAATGATTATCTGTTCCCCACCCACGTCTTTTTTTTTTTTTTCAACTTTTAATTTGTTGGTATTCTGTACAGATTCTGATATAAAGCCCTTTGCCTATAATTGTTTCCTATTTATGAGATTACAAATGAGGAGAATAGGTCCTCTTTTAATGATAGAAACATTTATATTGTCTTTGTTCATTTGTTTTAATGATATCTCTTCTGTAAAGCCTAATAAATATAGCCACATCTTACTTTGACTGACCTAAAAGGATACTAAAAATTTACAAATACAGTTCTTCTCTTGTTTCCCTATAGAATAGTATGTTCTCCTATTCCCCTTTTACGGGATCTGTCACAGAACACAGCAATCAGGTAAGTTTTACAGGATTCATGGCATTGGCCCAGAACACAGCTATGAACTTGCAGATAAATTAAAAAACAAACAAACAAACAAACCTGATTAACAAGGAAATTACATCTATTCCACCATTGCTTTGAGATTGGAGAATCCCTATGTTGCAGACCTCAGAGCTCTTGAATTTAAATTTTGTATATTGTTAATGTTGATTTTAACAGGCTTGCTTATCTATTTTCTGGTTACCCATGACAACCTCTAATTCTTCCTGGATTAGGAAAGTGGGAGGTATAAGTAGGAGTTTCTAGGAGCAGTTGCTGTGTAAGAGCAAACAGACCTCCACATCCTAAAGCCCCACAAAGCTTCAGTGTATTACAACAGATTATTTAATTTGCACTTGTGGCCCTGCATTGTTTTTTTTTGTTTTGCTTTTAATCGTATAATGTATTAAGATGAGATACACAGAATGAATTTGTGGAAATTTGTATCAATAATTATTTCAGCTATCTGAAAAACTCATTTATTCCTCATTTCTTCAGAAGTGACAGCATTTTCTATTATGTAAAAATAGTGTAAGATATAATATGACTATTTGGAATAAAAACCAATATACCAACTCCTCATCTGGTAATTAGCATATGTGATTACTAATCTTAATGGTAGTTTATGTTGTCACTTTCTCCAATTTTTAGACAACACTAAAACAAGTATATTCTGCATATTAAAGAATGTGGTAACAAACCTGGTAAAGGAAGCTATTCCTTAATCCTTCTTTCCCACATATTTTTATTTATATTACTCTCAGGATAGAATGTAGGTTTTACTTAGATTTTTCATTGTGATGTACAAGCATGTTTATTTTCATGTCTTTAATGGATTTAGATAGCTACTGATTGTCATTGTAGAAAGTCTTTTATTAAAGAAAACTGATGTGAGTTTAGAAAAATCTTCCTAGATTGCTTTTTTAAAAAAATCTTTATACATAATTCTCAATTTATCTTTACATATAATTTGCCCTGGGATTTTGTGTTCTTCTGTTAAGAATGAAATACACATTGAAAACCATGCTCCTGAGCCTCTTGCAAACAATTTGACTCTGGCAAATTCCATGTGGGTACTGTGTATGTAAACCCTGCCTGTCTATGGCTTGCAGTGGTGCTTCAGACCGGTTAATCCCACCAGTTTTCTCTTTAGCTTGTCACGTTTTGCTTGTGTTTCTCGAGTTTTGTGTAGACTTACAAGTGACTTCCTGCCTAGACTTCTAATTATTCAAATATCTATTCTATTTTAAGATACAGAGACCTCTCCTAAAGGGAGACTTACAGAATTAGTTGACAAATACTAGAATTTGCGCATGTGTGATGTTCTTGTTTGTTTGCTTCTGAGCCTAAAGTGCCTTTGGTATTATTTGATATATACACCACTCACTATATTTACAAAATCATTAAATTTGTAAAAGAAATTTCAGATCTAGGTGCATTTTTAGGTAAACATTAGAAATAACTTTATAATAATAATGATTTCATTGAGTTAATTTCTTAGAGGTTGTTGATGACTAAAGTTTATTTTTTCCTTATTTTAAAGTAGTTTTCACAAAGGGATGATACTGAGTTTAAGATACAGTTTATTATATTTTTTTGTTTGTTTAGAGCTCATGCTCTGCAGTGTTGTATTTGCTTTATAAACAAAAATCTGAAAAAAGTCTTTAGTGTCAAATGCCAATTATTTCTATTTTGACTCTGGACATTTTTTTCCTTTTCTAATGGGATGTGTCCAATATTCATTCCATTTATTTTTTCTTCAAGTTGTGTTAGGTCTTATATGTAGTTTTGAGAAACTGTATTACGGAAGTTACTGAAGTTCATAGAAAAGCCCTTAGAAAATATAGCCAGCTATGACCTCTTTTTTCCAATTCTGATTCCATAAATCATTCAACGTATTAGTAGCTGAATTTTGAATAGAACTGAAGTATCCTTAATTTTCCTTATCCTGATGTTCTTCTGCTTTTGTAATTTGCTTAGACATGATATTTTTAGAATAATGATTTGCTAATATATAAAACTTTTTGCATATGATTTTAAAATTAAAGAAAAGTTTTCTTCCCATTGCAGCAACATGATTTTCTGTTCATCTGGAGGGGTATGCACGCTCGCTCTCTCTCTCTCTCTCTTTTATTTTACTTCAGATTCATTATTCCCAGACAGACATTTTCTGTCCTATCCCCCTCACCAGTTCTCTTTCCTGTCCTCTCCTTTCTGTCCCTGGGCCTCCTGTTTCCCTAGTTCCCCAGGCTTAAGAGCCCATTATATGCTTTGGCTTTTTAACTCTCCATTACTCCTTAGATTGCTGGCCCCCCTCAATATCCCATTGACCTCTGTGCTTTCTTCCTCATTGCCTAGAATATTTTTCCTTTATTTTCTCTGCCTGCCCCTAGCCTACGCCTACCCTTTACTGCTTTTCATCTTTAAAACATAATTCAAATGTTTATGTAGTTTTCATACCTTTCTAAGGAGAATTTTAAATATGTGAATATGCATAAAGAAGGATTTTTTAATGTAACCACTACTGCATTGTTTTTAAGTAAGGCTTATGGTTGACAAGGAAATAACTCAAAGGCTGAAGGAAGTGGAGTGCATGAAAACACTTGGGAGGGTTTAACTTTTCACTGTCTATAATGCTTTACAGGATACCAACTGGTTAACCTCTTTTGATAAAATGTCAGAAAAGACATCTTGAGTCCTATAAACTCTGTAAGTGTTTCAAAATGTCAAGTATTTTTCCTGCAAGACCAGGTTACATAGGTATGCTGATTTAGCATTTTTTATGGAATGAATCAAGGAAAGGTAGAGTAAAAATAAAATTTGGTATTTGGAGTTTTCTGCTTTCTTTGTTTTAAAGTGTGCTAGCAGTCTCGATAATTGTATTTCAAATAGCATTTTTAACAGTAATTCTTAAAATGAATTGAATTAGGCCATACATTCAGTTTCTTATTCATTGAGACTTTGTGTTTTCTTCTTATTAGTATTGTTTAAGTGCAACTTGTGATAAAGCAAAAAGGTCTGTTCACTTTTCTTACTTTCAACCATGTGTAGTTTTTTTAAAAAACTTTTATTTGTCCAGCTCTTATATAATGGCTGTATTTAAGTGATCAGATTGCATTCAATCTATGTGATACATGATAATAGCTTTCTTTAATTAAAGATGTAACATACATACAATAAAATGCATAAAGTATAGTGATCTTAATATTGTTGTTAAATATTGAGTCAATTGCAACTCATATTACTTTATATAAAATTTATTTTCTTTTTGTTGTTGAGAATATACAAAAAAGAACAGACTAATTCAACAATCTTCTACATGTACAATTCAGTGACATTGATTACATTCTTTTAGTTGTACAGTCATTCTCACTCCCCCTTTCTGGGTCATTTCTTCTTCATTATCGTAAATTCACTGGCCTCTAAGGTTCCTATCTAATATTTTTGAGTTGCTGTTGCCAATTTGATCCCATATAGATAGATCTTAAAAGAGTTCATTGCTGAAGACAGACATTCTTTACTAGTTAAGCTAAACTATTACTTGGTTTTGTAAAGACTTCAGGGTATATGATGGTTTGAAGATTAAAGATTATCTCAGGGCAATAGTTTCAGGGGTTTATCCAGCCTCCATGGTTCCAGAAAGTATGGAGTCCATGGTAATTTGAAATTCTATTCTTCGCTTTCCCCCTTTTCATCAGGATTCTGCTATAGAATCTTTGATCAAAATGTTCAGTCAGGTTGGTCACTAGCAGTTGTTCTGGCCTCACTGTGAAGGAGGCAGGTTTTCATGAAGGTAGTTAGCCTCATTTCCATATCCTCCTCCTATTCCTGACACTTGCTTCTTCCTATATTGCTCCAGGCAGATAGGACCCATTGTTGTACCTTGGATGGCCACTTGCAAGCTTGTTTCTTTGTTTGTTTGTTTAGAACACTGGTTTCATTTCCATAATTGTAGATAACAGTTCCAGAAATGGAAAATGTGAATTTTAGATCCAAAATCAAGGCTTTACATGTACATGTAAAAATGTATCTTTGTGGATTTTACTAAGAACAAAGCAAATTAAGAAAATGATTTAATAAAACTAAAATATTATACAATTTTATTTACAAACCCTTATGGTTATATTGTAAATTACTGCTATTTTTCATACTAACCCATATTTAAAAAAAAAAAAAAAAAAAGCTGCCATCAAGTTGATTCCAACTCATAGCAACCCCCATTAAGTTTCCGAGGCAGTGAATCTTTACAGAAGTAGATTGTCCCATCTTCCGTCCACAGAGAAGCTGGTGGGTTTGAACTACCAACCTTCTGGTTAGTAGTCAAATACCTTAGGCACTATGGCACCAGAGCTCCTTATTAACTAACACTTCCCCATAAAAGTACATTTAGTCAAAAGTGCAAGGTATATTACATCTGATAAATAACGTATTTGGAGGCAAAAATTGGTAAATGCAATTAGAATGCAAAATAAAGGAGTATATCTATGATGAAAATAATCCTGAAGCAGATACACTTTTTAAAATGTTTTAATTCCTTAATAAACTTCTAAATTGAAGGAGTAAACCATCTAGTAGTGTAATTTCTTATGCAAAGTATATCTATATTTGTTTTTTTTTAAAAAAAGTCTTATTTTTGAAAGAGATTTTTAAAAAATAATTCTTATGCTGTCAACTCAGGTGAACATTAGTTAAAATGTTTATGAATATTAAATATTTCTCTAAAATGCTTTGGGAGCTCTAGTGGTATAGTGACTAAGGCATTTGACGGCTAACCAGAATGCTGGCAGTTCAAACCCACAAACCACTCCTTGGAAGGAAGACTGAGCAATCTGCTTCCATATGGAAACCCAAGGGGGGGGGGTCACTATGAGTCAGAATCAACTCAATGTCAGTGAGTTTTTTCTTCTTTTCCCCCCTAATATGCTTTAGTTAGTTTTAATAGAATAAGGGAGCCACATAATCAATATGGCCTAAAAAGTCAAGGATGACTACCTAATTTCCTATACAAATGTTAAATATTAAGCTATAATGTCAAGACTACCAAGGATCTTTTACATAGAAAAATGTTTCGGTAAGGGCATGTGAGTAATGTTTAAAAATGCAAAGAGCTATAGAAAGAGATCACAATAGGAGGCCCAGGCTAGAATGGGAGAAAAATGTGGGCAAAACTCAAGATAATGAAAAAGACCAGACTTACTGGTCTGATGGAGACTGGTGGAACCACTGACACTGTGGCTCTCAAGCTGTTAAGATCTCAGGGCACTATACAATGAACTAGGAAGTAGAACAGAAGGACTAAACATATTAAGCCAGTTAACTGAGATGTCCCATGAAACCATGACCCTAAACCTCCAAAGCAAGGAACCAAATCACATGAAGTATTTGGTTGTACATAAGCAGGCTCAGCAACTACTCTTTTTTTTTTTATTTTCAACGTTCTTATTGTAAATACATATATCACACAGCTTTTGCCAATTTAACTTTTTACAGATGCTCAAGTTCTTGACAGCAATTACATTATTCCATGACTGTAAACCAAAATTCAGTAACCCATAAGCAGTAACCCCCATTTTCCTCTGCCTCTGATAACCGCTAAGAAATTTATTCTCTGTACATTTGCCAAGGAGCTCTGGTACGCAGTGGTTAAAGCGCTACTAACTGAGGTCTTAAAAGCTTGCGATCAGCCATCTAAGAGAAAACAATTGGTTTCTCCTCTGCTGGAGCAAAGAAGAATGAAGAAAGCAGAAGACATATGGAAACAAGTCAGTCCAAGGGACAAGTGGACCATGTGAACTTCAGCCTACATGATCCTGAGACTCCAAGAACTACACTGTCAACCACTTTGAAAGGGATCAGAATAGGAGAACCTGCATAGAGTGGGAGAAAAATGTGTAACAAAACTCAAAATCATAAATAGACCAGGCTTGCTCAGCTGATAAAGACTGATGAAACCCCTGAGACTATGACCTCCCCCATCACCCTTCAGGCATGGAATTGAAATCATTCCTGTGGCTTCCACCCAAACCATAGATAGATATGTAAGTGAACATTTAGACCAGGTGGGTGCACTCCTTAGAGTATGATCAACCATGGGAGATGTAAAGGGTAGTATTTGCACAGGAAGATAGCTCAGAGGGAAGGGATGTGTAGTTAGTAGCAGGAAAAGCGGAGGGGAAAGGAAAGGAAAGCCAGGGTGTCCTGGACAGAGAGAACAAGTGGCAGAGGCATCTAGGTAAGGGGAGAGACCTAGGCCCTAACCCCCAGATGGCAAGAAACGAGAAGGATAAAGTAAAGGAAAGCCAGGGCCTCCAGGACAGAGTGAGCAAGTGGCAGGGATTCTAGTAAAGGGAGGGTGGAGAGGTTTCGAACAGCTAAGGGAGACATACTTCTCTGTTGGTTCGTTGTGCTCTGGTGGCATGTTGCTGTGAGGCTTGAGGCTGTGCTACCGATGTTTCAAATGCCAGTAGGGTTGCACTTGGTGCATAGGTTTTGGTGTGGCTTGCAGACTGAGACAGGCTATGAAGAAGGAGGAGGCCATCCACTTCTCAAAGAATTGGCCAGGTAAAACCTTACAAATAGCAGAGAAACACTGTCTGTTACATTAGTAGGCAACTATATGAATAGCCTAGAAACACTGTCTGATATAGTGCAAGAAAACAAGCCACTTAGGTTGGAAGGCTCTCAAAATAGGACTGGGAAAGTGCTGCATCATCTGCCTTACTGATATGGATAAGGTAAAGCTTTCAAGACTTCCATTTGCTGACGTGACATGACTCAAATTGAGAAACAGCTGCAAACATCCATTAATAATCAGAACATGGAATGTACAAAGTATGAATATAGGAAAATTGGAAGTTGTCAAAAATGAAATACAACATAAAGATTGATATCCTAGTCATTAGTGAGCTGAAGTGGACTGGTTTTGGCCATTTTGAATCATACAACCATATCATCTACTATGCCAGGAATGACAATTTGAAGAGGAATGGAGTGGCGTTCATCATCACAAAGGATATTTCAAGATCTGGCCTGAAGTACAGTGCTGTCAGTGATAGGATAATATCCATGTGTCTTCAAGGAAGACCAGTTAATACGACTATTACTCAAATTTATGCACCAACCACCAAAGCCAAAGATGAGGAAATTGAAGATTTTTATCAACTTACGCAGTCTGAAATTGACTGAACATGCAATCAAGATGTGCTGATTATCGCTGGTGACCATAATGCCAAAGTTGGAAACAGAAGAATCACCAGTAGCTGGAAAATTTGGCCTTGGTGACAGAAGTAATGTTGGAGATCGCATGATAGGATTTTGTAAGACCAAAAACTTACTCATTGCAAATACCTTTTTTCAACAGCACAAATGGCAGCTATACAGGTGTACTTCCCCAGGTGGAATACACAGGAATCAGATTGACTACATCAGTGGTAAGATGTGATGGAAAAGCTCAATATCTTCAGCCAAAACCAGCCTAGGAGCTAATTGTGAAACAGACCATGAACTGCTCATATGCAAGTTCAACTTGAAGACAATTAAAACAAGTCCACAAGAGCCAAAATATGATCTTGATTATATCCCTTCTGAATTTAGAGACCATCTAAGGAATAAATTCAATGCATTGAACACCAATGACAGAAAACCAGAAGAATTGTGGGATGACAGCAAGAACTTCATCCATGAAGAGAGCAAGAGGTCATTAAAAAGATGAGAAAAAAAGAAAAGACCAAAATGGATGACGGAAGAGAATCTGAAGCTTGCCCTTGAGTGAAGAGTAGCCAAAGCAAATGGAAGAATTGACAAGATAAAAGAGCTGAACAAAAGATTTCAGAGAGCAGCTCAAGAAGACAAAGCCAGTTACTGTAATGAAATGTGCAAAGTCCTGCAGTTAGAAAACCAAAAGGGAAGAACACACTTGGCATTTCTCAAGCTGGAAGAACTGAGGAAAAAGTTTAAGCCTTGAGTTGCAGTTTTGAAATTTATGGGTCAAATATTGAATGATGCAGGAAGCATCAAAAGAAGATGGAAGGAATACACCGAGTCACTATACCAGAAAGAACTGGTCAGTGTTCATTCATTTCAGGAGGTGGCATATGATCAAGAACCAATGATGTTGAAGTGAGAAGTTGAAGCTTCATTGAAACAATTGCTGAAGAACAAGGCTCCAGGAATTGATGGAATTGAGATGTTTCCACAAACAGATGCCCCACTGGAGGCACTCATTCGGTTATGCCAAGAGATTTGGAAGCAGCTGCTTGACCAACTGACTAGAAGAGATCCGTATTTGTACCTGTTTCAAAGAAAGGTGATCCCACAGAATGTGGAAATTATCAAACAGTATCATTGATATCACACACAAGTAAAATCTTACTGAAGATAATTCAAAAACTGTTGCAGCAGTGTATTGACAGAGAACTTGCAAGCTGAATTCATAAGAGGATGTGGAATGAGGGGTATCATTGCTGATGTCAGATGGATCTTGGCTCAAGGCAAAGAATTCCAGAAAGATGTTTACTTGTGTTTTATTCACTATGCAAAAGCATTTGATTGTGTGGATCGTAACAAATTGTGGATAACATTGAAACGAACGAGAATTCAAGAACACATAACTACTCATGAGGAACCTGTTCATAGACCTGAAGGCTGTCGTTCAAATGGAACAAGGGGACACTGCATGGTTTAGAGTCAAGAAGGGAGTGTGTCAGGGTTGTGTCCTTTAACCATACTTATTCATTGTATATGCTGAGCGTATAATCCGAGAAGCTGGACTATATGAAGAAGAACGTGGCATCAAGATTGGAGGAAGTATTATTAACAACCTGCAGTATGCTGACAGCATAATTTTGCTTGCTGAAAGTGATAGTAAGGAAGGACATGAGAAAAAGGTAACCACAGGGAGGAAGTGGGAAGAGAGCTGTTGCATTGTGGTGATTGTAGTCAATGTCATGAAACAAAATGTGTATTGAATCAGTAAAGTTTAACCCAAATCACAATTTTAAAAAATCTGCTAACTGAAAGGTCAGCAGTTTGAACCCACCAGCTGTTCTGGGAGAAGGATATGGTAGACTGCTTCTGTAAAGATCACAGCCTTGGAAACCCCAAGGGGAGTTCTGCTTTGTCCTACAAGGTCACTATGAGTTTAAATTGACTCAATGACAGTGTGTGTGTGTGCTTTTTAAAATACATTTGCCTGTTGTCTTTTTCTGTGAGGTCATATAATATTTGTCCATTTGTGATTGACTTATTTCACTCGGCATAATATCTTGAAACTCATCCATACTGTAGCATGTTTCGGGACTTCATTTCTCTTACTTTCTGAGTGGTATCCCATTGTATGCATTTACCACATTTTATTTGTTTATTCATTTCCCATTGATGGGCATTTAGGTTAGTTATGTCTGCCTTTTAGCCATTGTAAATGGTATGCTGCAGGGAACATTGGTATACAAGTATTTAGTAGAGTCTTTGCTTTCAAGTCTTATACCTATACACCAAGAAGTAGAATTACTGGGTCATGTGTTAGTTATACAATAAATAATAAAAAATAAGACTATTTTTAGTTTCTGGAGGAACCACCACACTTCTACAACAGCTGTGCCATTTTGTATTCTCATCAGCAATAGATAAGGGTTCCAGTTTCCCCACATCTTTGCCAGTGTTTCTTATTTTCTGTTTTTTGTCGTAGCCATCCTAGTTTGTTTGTAATTTTAATGTGCTTTGGTGCAAATTTGTTTTATGTTCAACCGTTTGTCCACATTTGATTTCACGCCCTGATTACCACCCCTGACCATAACAAACTGCCCTCCTCCCCTCCTGTCCCTGTGACTATCCCCTTCCTGTGCCTTCCTTAACTATGCATTGCTATCTGTCCAGCTTTCACTCTGTGTGAATGTTGCCTCTGGTGTCTCATGGCTGATTGCTCTACAGGTACATCTCTCTAGGATCAGTGAGTGCCTCGCCCCAGGGTAGGTGCTCTGCATGTAGGTCTTTCTACTGTTGGGCTGAGAGCCAAACCATGGGAGTTTGTCCATTTCTAGGTCCAAAGGGTAACCTGGGGGCAGAGTCTTCAGGGGTTCTACCAGATTCTGTCTGATTCTGGTCATTTTTGTGTTTTTGAATTTTGTCCCACATTTTTCCTCCCACTCTATCCAGCATCTCCAGTTTTGATCCCTTTCCAAGTGGTTGGCATTGGTAACTGAGCACCATCTAGTTCTCCTGGTCTCTGGGTCATGATGGCTGAGGTCCTCGTGGTCCATCTTATCCTTAGACTAATTGTTTCCAGATACCTTTGATTTCCTTCACTCCTCTTTGATTCAGTTGAGAGGAGACCAGTAGTTGCATCTTAGATGGCTGCTCGAAAGCTTTTAAGACCCCAGTCGCTACTCACCAAAGTAGTTTGTAGAACAAGATTTTTAAGTACTGTGTTGTGTCATTTGAACATGATGTCCTCCGAGACTATGGTCCTGAGTCAGCAGGCCCAGTGATTCTCTCATGGTGTTTGGTTGTCTCTGAGAAGTTACTCGAACTCTGCCTTCTGTTAGTTCTGTAATCTATGCGGCAAATTTTGTAGCACAAGTGCATATATATATGTAAGATCATCTTCAGCCAAGTCTATCCTTGGTCTAGGGATATTCCTGTTCGCCTACCCCCGTCACCTTGTCACTTGTCTGCATTTATCTGTAGCCTAGTGTTTGGTGTTAGTAGTAATGCAGTATTATGCATGTTCTAGTATTTCCATCTGTTGTATCTTATCTGCACATTTCAGTGTCCTTCCTTCCCTCGTGTCATCATGCTGGTCACAGATGCACTCTTTCCATACTCTACTTACCCTCACCCAGATCAACATGTGACCCCCAACTAGTCTGAAACTCCCCTCCCCCACTGCCTTCCCTCACATCCCCGGTAACCAACAGAGTGAATTTCCATTCCTAAGTAAACGTTTCCTTGGCTTTTTACAGTAATGGTTATCCATCCTAGTTTGAATGAAATGGTAACTCATTGTGGTTTTGATTTTCCATTCTCTGTTGGCTAATGATGTTGAGCATCTTTCCATGTGTTTGGTAGTAGCTATTTGGATGTCCTCTTTGCTGAAATGTCTGTTTCAAGTCCTTTGCCCATTTTATGATTGATATATTTGTCATTTTGTTAAGTCAAAATTTGACATATATTTTGATTATTAAATTCTTACTGGATATATTGTTCCCAAAGATACTCTTCCAGTTGGTAGCTGTCTTTACATTTTTTAGAAAAAAGTTTTTAATTTTTATGAGTTCCATTTATTTTTATCTTTTGATGTTCATATTATTATGTTAGATAATCCATTGTTAAAAGGTAGGCCCTTCAGTGTTGTCCCTGCAATTTATTCTAAGAACTTTATGGTTTTAGTTTGCACATTTAGATCTTCATTGATTTTAAATTTGTTTTTGTGTATAGTATGATGAGGCATAGATCCTGCTTCATTTTTCTGAATGTGGAACTTTAAGTTTCCCAGCACCTTTATGGAAGGATCTCTTCTTTCACATTGAATAGACTTAGTACTCTTGTCAAAAATCAACCATGGCTGTGTGGGTTTATTTCTGTTCTCTCAGTTCTATTCCTTTGGTTTATGTGTCTTTTCCTATAACAGTACCAAGCTGTTTTGATTACTATAACTGTATAATATGTTCTTAAATTAGGAAATTTGAGTCCTTCTGCTTTGTTCTTTTCCTTAAACATGAACTGTTAAAGGCCTCTTACCATTTCACCAACACCAACGACTGAAAGCCAGATGAATTATGGGAAGATACCAAGAACATTATCCAGGAAGAAAGCAAGACATCACTAAAAAGACAAGAAAAGAAGAGAAGACCAAAGTG
>NW_006921856.1:232008-233214 GCF_000298275.1 Orycteropus afer afer
CCAGAATGCTCCTTGGAAGCAAGAATGGCCAGACTTCGTCTCACCTATTTTGGTCATGTTGTAAGAAGGGACCATTCCCTGGAGAAGGATGTCATGTTTGGTAGGGTGGAGGGTCAACGAAAGAGGGGGAGGCCTTCAACAAGATGCATTGACACGGTGGCTGCAATGATGGGCTCAAGTATAGCAGGTATTGTGGGGCTGGTGCGGGATCGGGCAGTGTTTTGTCCTGCTGTGCATGGGGTTGCTATGAGTTGGAACGACTCGACGGCACTTAACAACAACAACAACCATTTCATATGAAGTTGAGGACATGTTTTTCCATTTCTATAAAAAAATGTTATTTGAATTTTGATCAGGTCACATTGAATCTATAGATTGTTTTAGATAATATTGACATCTTAATGGTATTAAGTCTTCTAATCCATGTACACAGAACATCTTTCCATTTACTTAAGTCTTTAATTTCTTTCAGTGGTATTTTAAAATTTTCATTATATAAGTGTTTCACATCCTAAATTAAATTTATTCCTAAGTATTTTATTATTTTAGATGCTATTGTAAATGGAATCATTTCACTACTTTCCATTTCAGATTTCTCATTTCTGGTGTATAGAAAGCCAACTGACTGCTGTTTATTGACCTTGTAATGTGTAATTTTGCTGAATTCCTCCATTAGCTCTAGAAGTTTTCTTGTGGACTCAGTGGGATTTTCTGTATGTAGAATCATGTTATCTGTGAATGGAGTTAATTTTCCTTCTTTTCCTATCTGGATGTATTTTCTTTTTCTCATCTAACTGCTCTGGCTAGAATTTCTAATACAATATTAAGTAGAAGTGGTGAGAGTAGGCGCCCATGTTTTGTCCCCAATTTCAAGGACAGAAATCTCGATTGTTCTCATTTAAGCGTAATACTAACTTTTAGTTTTTCATATGCCCTGAAGCATTTTGAGGAACTGTCCTTTTCTTCTGATCTTCTGGAGGGTTATGATCAAGAAATTGTTGGATTTCAACAAATACTTTTCCTACATTCATTGAGATGATCATGTGGTTCTTTTCCTTTTGTGTGTGTGTGTGATTTGGGTGAAGATTTACAGAGCAAATTCACTTTCCAAACAGCAGTTCACATATACTTTGTCTCATGTCATTGACCACAGTTTACCACGATGCAACAGCTCCCCTCCCACTTCCTCCCCATAGTTACCTCTTC
>NW_006921856.1:233919-271686 GCF_000298275.1 Orycteropus afer afer
ACTATACACCTGGGAATTCTGATCATTCACATAAACTTATAGGACCATTGTCTGCCAACCCTATATATGTTCTTGGATACACTCCCCATTTCACCTAATCGTTTAGCCTGCCCACCCATCTATCCATCCATATACCCATGTTTGCCTTCACTGATAACACAGTACTGTATGCGCAAAAGGGTTCATCTTGTTGTCTGTACCTCCCATGTACCTTTTTATGTCTTTCTCATCCTCAGTGCTGCCATACTGGTCACTCACATTTGGTACATTGCCCTTCTCTTCACCCAAATCAATACTTTTCTCTATCTGTCTAACAGCCTTCCCTCACCTCTCCTCCCCTCCCACCCCTGGTAACCAACACTTTTCCTTTGTTTTATTGATGTGTGGAGTATTATGTTGATTGATTTTTCTAATGTTGAACTACCCCTGCATTCCTGGAATAAATCTCACTTGATAGTGGTATATGATTCCTGTAATATGCTGTTATATTCTGTTTGCTAATATTTTGTTGAGGATTTTTGCATCTATATTCATAAAGAATATTGGCATATAGTTTTCTTGTGGTGCCTTTGTCTTTTTTTGGCCAGTCCATTATTATTGATACACTTAGATTTTACAGTTTTTCAGCATTATTAACAATGATATTATGAGTCCTTAAATATTTAATCTGGCACACATCCAGAGTCCTCAAAGAACCCTTGCTGTGACGAAAGGAAGACTTACATACTTATCAAGCTTTGAGGTAGACACACACATGCACACAGGAAGGATGTTTGCCACAGCTTATTCTCACTGAGTATACAACTATGAAATTGGTATTTGTGTAGTTTTTAGATTGTACCCATTACATTATCAAAGAAACATATAGTAGAAGAGCAGAATGCAGGGTTCTGACTAGGGAAGTGTAGTGATAGTCCTCCTTCACCTTCCTATAGATTTCTTAGCCATTTGTGTATATTTTGTTCCTTTGTGTATATTTCAGTTGGCAGATAACATCTTTTCTTTATTGCAACAAGAACTAATCCCTATTAAGATGGTAGGTAGATGGCGAATCTTGTCCAAGGGACTGACAAGATGAAAGGGGTTTTGTTTTTTAATATTTTTATTGTTGTTATTAAAACATCTTTGACTTGTCTCCATTATTAAATCAGAATTTCTCAAGGGCTTGGACAGTTTATTTTATTTATTTATTTTCAGTTTTCTGTCATCACTGACAGTTAGTTAGAAAAGGGCTCTATTAACAAAGAAAGTTATGTGAAGGCTGTATACTAAGAATTAATGCAGTTTGGTGAGGAAGATAATTAACCAATTGGTTTAAAATAACTTTTGGAGAAAACTTTTGATTGGTTTGAATTGGTTCTTTTGTTATGTATGAAAGGTACTTAACCTTATAGTTAAGCCAGGCTAATAAGAGTTAATAAAATTATTGAATTATTTATTGTTCTATTTCAGTATTAATTTTAAAGACCCACAATTTGCCGAAGATTATGTTTTTAAAGCCGTAATGCTTCCAGGAGCAAGGTAACAACAGTGCAATTACAAAATATAAGATACCTAGGATTATTGTGTATAGACCTATGCTTATCCCTATTACTAAAATGTTGTATTTTTTTAATGGTCAGAAAACCAGTACCAGTATTGAAACCTGGGGACTGGGAAAAATCGAGCAATGGGCGACAGTGGAAACCTCAGCTGGGCTTTAATCGTGACCGACGACCTGTCCACCTAGACCAGGCAGCGTTCAGGACTTTGGGGTGAGTGGTGGATTTCTATACTTTTGTAAAGTTTGCTTTTTCTGTATCACTAGAAAGCAAAAAGCTGTGAGTATATATAACACAAATATTTAAGATACATAAAATACAACTATTTCATTGGTATTTTAATGACTATGGTAAAATGCTTTCATTCATTTAAAAATTCACTTCTCTGTTTCTTTAATGTATATATATTGCTTTATATAGTCAAAGAAAATTGCATTATTTTCTCTCTTTAAGTTACTGTCTTTCTGACAGTTACTTGAAGGGATTAAGATATTCTCATTGCCCTAAAGAAAATTTTAGTTGAATTAATGTATGACAAAGAATTTTTTTAAAGTATTAACCATTATGGACGTTCCCAAAGCTACTTTTGCTTACCCACTTGCTTGAACAGTGAAAGAATACATTTTCCATTGTTTGAGTTTGCATTTAAATTCAACACTACTTACTATTGAGATTGAGTACCTATTAATGTGTTTGTTGGTCATTGATATTTTCTCTTCTGTGAATTTCTGATTTTTATTCTTTGCCCATATTAGCTACTGAGTTGTCTTTTCCCTAGCTATAGATAAGGCTGTAGATAGAGAGGTGACTTTAAAATGGTAACAAGTAAAGCTGAGATTAAAAAAGAGTAACATAGTAGAGGAAATATTAATGATTTTATTATTCATGAATTAATCATTGTAATTCATAAATACATATTTCTAATTCATAGGTAAACCTTAATTTCCAAAAAGTGATAAAGGCAGAAGATCACCAGCTGCATGTGCTTTATAAGTGAATATTAAGAGAGACAGTGTAGTTTAGTGATTAAAAGCACAGGCTTTGGAACCTGAATGCTGGGATTCAAATGTCTTTTCTACCACTTAATGATTTGTGCAAGTGACTGAATCACTCTGTGCTTTAGTTTCATTTTGTGAAAAGTGGGGATAATAATTACACCTATTTCATGAAGTTGTGGGATTAAGTGAGTTTGTATCTGTCTGGTGGTGTAGTGCCTATGGCATTTGACTGCTAACCAGAAGGTTGGCGATTCAAACCCACCAGCAACTCCACGGAAGGAAGACTGGGCAATCCACTTCCATAAACATTTACCTCCTCGGAACCCCAAAGGTGGTTGCTATGAGTCGGAATCAAGTCAACAGTAGTGAATGTTTTTTTTTTTTTTTTAAACACTTAGAATAGAGTTACTAAACACTGTACAATCTTAGTAGTTTTTGTTGTTGTGAATTTTATATTCTTCGTTCTTTTTAATAATAAGGGAAACACAATTTTAAAGTAGTTTTGATATCTTTTTGCATTATTGTTTCAACAAAGCAACATAGTAGTGCCATATTTCTGAAAATACTCTCAACCTTTGATTAAAATTACAATTTCCTAAATGTATGTTATATGCCTGGATATACCTAGTATATGGTAATTTATTAATCATAAAAAATGTGAAATGTCTTAAAGGTGGTGAGTGAGAGGAACAGTGTAGTAAAATAAGAGACATCAACATGAGGAAGTATTCTATTATAATTATGAAGACTAAAGAGAGACAGGGAAGTATTGGATATAGATAATGAATTGAAAATAGCAAGATTAGAGTAGTGTTATGTAGAGTAATAGCAACAGTTGGTTTATTGAGGACATAAACTGAAATATAATGCAAAAAGAAAAATACACAAATTTATTTTGTGTAGTATAATTAGTAACTATTTAAGTGATTATCTCTTAAGAATCTTGGTATGATGAATAAACATTTGCTGTCCCCATTACTATTGTGTAGTTTTGAACTGTGTTAACTATACATTTTCTCTTTGTTGTATTCTAGTAGTAAGGAGAAAGCTACTAGATTTGTTTGATTTGTGAGTTCTGATGTAATGGATTATCTATAAATATTTTTTTTTTTTTGGCATGTGTGTGTGTGGAATCCTGTTATAGCCATGTTATGCCAAGAGGCTCAGGAACTGGCGTTTACAGCAATGCTGCACCACCACCTGCAACTTACCAAGGAAACTTGTACAGACCACTGTTGAGAGGACAGGCCCAGATTCCAAAACTAATGTCAAGTAAGTTTTTACTAATTGGTTAGTTTATGTACTAAATTAAGTGAAATACAGTGAGAGCTGGGACTAGACGGGACTTCCTTACTTATTTTGGGTTTCTTAAGTTTTCTGCCTTTTACAAGGTATAGTCTTACCACTTTTCTGTCACTTACTTTACTGGAAGATATTTTTGTTTTCCTCCTCTGACAGGTTTTGGACTTAGATAGTTTTGGCTTTCACAGGTTTCACTCTACTACAGCAAACCTTGGTTCCTAGCCTTCAGTGCTTAACGTTTATTGCATTGGGGGCAGACATAGTAGACTTATAAAAATAAATGATTTAGGAGAGTTGTAAGAGAACACTTTCAGGTATTTTTCTTTTGACTATATATAGTTATTTGAATTGAATGAATTGGGTTTCTTCCTTATCTTCACTTATAAATCTTTCTGAGTCACCTACTTGCAGAAAGAAGTATGTGGAATTGATTGCTTTTCCTTCCACTAATGTAATCATTTTGGCAAGTAAATCAACTGCAGTAGATAGGGAGTTGCCACCACCTATTTGCTTGAAAGAAATAACAGTATCCCTTAATCCAAATTTTAACTCCATACTACCTAAGAGAAAGCTAGGTAATTAAGTAGGAATTGACCTTTACCGTGTAGTCCTGTGAATCTGGGCCTTTCCCTTACCTCTCATAACTTATTTTTTGGCAAGTGCAGAAATACTATCAAAGTAATTACAAGTCATTTATTTTGCAGCAGAAAAGAGCAAAAATGGTTAAGTTTTTGCGTCAATTTGAGATCATATACCCATTTAATGTTCTTTTTTGAGCTCCATGGCTATGCCTTTTACTGAGAAAGCATAAATTATGTGCCCAGTTTTCAAAACCACTGTCTTCATGAAGCCTTTGTTTCTCCCATTCCTGCTTGTTTGGTTGCTACTCCACTAGACAAGGGCAGCATAAGGGAGAAAAAACAGTGTGGCAAGATACTAATGTTTTTTAAATTTGGGTATCATGTCATTTAAAAACTTTTTCTGAATATTTGAAATAGTTCCTAAAAATGAAATTAAAAAAGATACATAATCTATTGCAGAGAGTCCTTAGAACGCTTGTTAAACTAAAGTTGTAGTTATCAAAGAAAGTGTCAGATTAACGTGATGGTTGTTGGGAAGTGTTTAATGAGGACCTGTAATGTGCTTAGCATGGTTGTGATGGGTTCTAAAGGTCTCTTCTCTCAGGGTACCTATTCGCTGTATATTTTCTCTCCTTCTCTCCCTCATTTCTTCCTTCCTACAATTAAGAGGCTTTACTGTAAGGGTTAAAACTAATGACATTGAATGAAATGTTGTTAAACTCCATCATGAAATGTTTGAACTACAGCAGTTTTATTTTATATCATGAACACAGAGTTTAGTGGGCCTGTTGGGGATTTGCTTGGCTCCCCCTAAGATTTGGCAAATAACATTTCTGAGTATTTCTGTATATATAGGAAGAAGCCATTCCACATACTACAGAAGAGTCTAATCACTTTGAAAGAGATGTCTGTGCCCTGAGATTTTACCAGTAAATGGCAAAAGCATGTCCAGTTTTAAGCCAGCTATTTATTGACACATTTCTTAATCAGTTTCTTTTTTCTTATGCCTCTTTTTCCATATAGGAAAATGAGTTGGCACTGCAAAGTGCTAGAGTTAGGTATAAATTTTGTGGGTGAGTTCAGTTCAGCCAGTATTTCTCAAGGTGATGGTTATGAGGAATTTCTTTTTAATATCTCTGTTGTTGTTATGTGCCATTGAGTCACATAACATAGCGATCCCTCCTTGGGTTTCCGAGGTGATATCACTACGGAAATAGATTTCCCAACCTTCCTTCCTAGGAGTGGCTAGTGGGTTTGAACTGCCAGCCTTTTGGTTAGCAGTCAAGTGCCTTAGGCACTATGCTACCAGAGTTCCTTTTTAATATCCCTAAGACTTAAAAATTAATTTCTGGTATTAGTAACTTATGCTGGTTTTTGTTTTCTTTGTCTCCTCCCTTGATTAATTTTTTTTTTTTTTGGTCTTCATTATTCCATTTTACTTTCCCTAGCATTAAATTGCTATTCTTTTTCTAATTTTTTTGAGATGAAGACTTAGGTGATTTATTTTCACTTTCTACTATATGTTTTTTTCAGTGCTATCAATTATCCTCTAAGCATGACTTTAGCTTTACCCCCCAAGTTTCATGTCATTTATTAAATTACCACTTCAGTCATAATATTTTTGGACTTCTAGATTTAGAAGTGTATTATTTAATTTTCAGATATATAATGCTTTCTAATCTTTTTACATTTCCTTTATCATAATTCTACCTGAAACTAAATTTCCAGAAATGTTATTGCTAGATCAAAAAATATATTGAATTTCTAGGCTTTTGGTTAATACCACATTACCCTCCGGTATACCAATTTACATATCTAGTAATTCCACGTGAGAATCCCCAACTCCCATCAATACAAAGTATTATTTTTTTAAAAAGTTCTTGTTAATTTGTTACACAAGGAATTATATATCTCTAAGATATGCTTGTTTTTAATTGCTACTTTGATAGTATTCTTACGTAACAGTTTTGCTTTCACAAATAAGCTATTCTTGTCCCTTGTGGATTTATTAATTTGGATGATAGTCTTTGTTTGTGAGGCGCTTTTTAAAGTTCATCCTAACCAGAAGAATGAACCAATGACATCTTCTTCCTTAGAACCATGAATTTGTTGCTTGTAGGGTATAATTGGCTAGTTCTACTCCCTGCCATCGAGTCGATTCTGACTCATAGCAACCCCCTTTGGGTTTCTGAGGTGATAAATATTTTTGGAAGTAGATTTCCCCATCTTTCTTCTGTGGAGCAGCTGGTAGGTTTGAACTGCCAGCCTTCTGGTTAGCAGTCAAATGCTTTAGGCACCACGCCACCAGAGCTCCTTTGTTAGTTTTCTTCCCTTGTCTTAATTAGATATGTGTCGCCATGTCAGTCCTAAACTCTGAAAATAATTGAGAATAATTTTCAAGTTCCTAATTCTGTGTTCTTGAAATCCTAAATTTTCTGAGCTTCCTAATAGAGAAGCTTGGAAATCGAGGCTGGTTCTTCTGAAGTACAGGCATACATTGTTTTACTGTAGTTGTGCTTCACAGATGGTGTGGTGCTTTTTTTTTTTTTTAATACAAATTGAAGGTTTATGGCAATTCTGTGTCGGTGGTGTCTTGCATGTTGCTGTGATGCTGAAGCAGTTTCAGCAGAGCTTCTGGACTAAGGTGGACTGGGGATGGGGGAGGACTGGTGATCTTCTTTCGAGAAGTCAGCTAATGAAAAACCCTGTGAATCGCAGCATCTGATCCTCTTGAGCAAGTTTATTGGTGCCATTTTTCCAATAGCATGTGCTCATTTCACATCTTTGAGTCACATTTTGGTAACTCTCACAATATTTCAAACTTTTTCCTAATACACTTAATAGACTATTGTTGTTGTTGTTATGTGCCGTCGAGTCAGACCTGACTCACAGCGACCCCTCCTTGGGTTTCCGAGGCAGTATCACTACGGAAGTAGATTGCCCCAGCTTCCTTCCAAGGAGTGGCTGGTGGTTTGAACCACCAGCCTTCTGGTTTGCAGTCAGTTGCCTTAGGCACTGTGCTAGTATGTTGTTGTTGTTGTTGTTATGTGCCGTCGAGTCGGCCCCGACTCATAGCGACCCCTCCTTGGGTTTCCGAGGCAGTATCACTACGGAAGTAGGATTGCCCAACCTTCCTTCCGAGGAGTGCTAGTATAGTGTAAACAAAGGAGCTCTGGTGGCATAGTGGGTTGCTCACCCAAAGGTCAGTGGTTCAAACCCACCAGCTTCTCTGCAGGGGGAAGATGAGGCAGTCTACTTCCATAAAGATTTACAGCCTTGGGGTTGCTGTGAGTCAAAATCCACTCAATGACAATGGGCTTTTACAGTGTAAACATAACTTTTATATGCATTAAGAAACCAAAAAATTGTTGTGACATGCTTTATTGTGATAATTGCTTTATTGCAGTGGTCTGGAACCAAACCCACAATATCTCCACAATATGCCTGGAAAACAACATGAAGGGTTACTTCAACCAAAAGCACAAGTGTAGGTGAAACTTAAAGGAACACTAGTGTATTGGTTGGGGGCAGTGGTGGTTCACTGGTAGATTTCTCACCTTCTCTGTGTGCAAGAGACACGGGTTCACTTTCCATCCTATGTATCTGAAGCCTAGGCACCATGCATCGGTGGTGTCTTGCATGTTGCTGTGATGCTGAACCAGTTTCAGCAGAGCTTCCAGACTAAGATGGACTGGGGGAGAAAGGACTGGTGATCTACTTTAGAAAAATCAGCTAATGAAAAACCCTATGAATCACAGCATCTGATCCTCTTGTGCATAGAGGTACTATGAGCTAACTCTGCCAGCAGCTAACAACCATAAGTGTGGTTAAGAGAACATAGCCTCTGGCTTTTGCTGCGCCCCTTACTAGCCATGTGTCCCCAGGCAAGTTTTTGTCTGGATCTGGGTTTTGTCATCTCCTAAATGGTACAGATAATAATTCTCAAAGGGCTGCTGTTATCCAGGTTGAATTTAAATTTTTACATATTTAAAACAGTTCCTGACACAGTAAGTACTGTGAAAGTGTTATATGATCAAAGATCAACTTTCTTTTTCATAGAATTTTGAACTTTAAAATTTGGTGAAAACTATAGTCAAATAAAATTGAGATCTAACCCATTTAATCATTTTTGAAAAATGTTTGGTTGCATAGTGCCTAAGGCACTTGACTGCTAACCAGAAGGCTACTGGTTCAAATCCACCAGCCACTCCTCGGAAGGAAGATGGGGCAATGTACTTCCTTAGTGATACTGCCTTGGAAACCCAAGGAGGGGTCACTATGAGTCAGGTCCAACTCGACAGCACATAACAACAACATTTAGTATTACAGTTATTTTCTTCATGTGGTGTAAAATTATACTGTTTTAAAATTATACACTCTGTCAGGTGTCATCTGTGCTTGTTTTTGGCTGATGAATAATTGTCCGGTACTGATAACTTGTTGGTGTCAAGTACAGACCTGAGTACTCAGTGTGAATAAAAGCATTTGTTTTCTACAACAAGATGTGTGACTTCTCTTCATTTCAGTCAGTAAACTTGTCAGTCAGCTGCATTTGAAAAGTGAGTTTTGAATAATGCAATCAGTAAACATGAAATCTTTTCAGTGATTGCTGTGCTGATTAGGTAAATTGTCACTTCAGGAGTTAGTGGAGAAGCAGCCTTGGTTTATGTGGCCTTAGAGCTCTAGAGAAAGGATAAGTTTTTAAAGACCAAAGGAAAAAAATTAACTGTCATTTTCCCTCTCTCCTATCTACCTTTCTAAAGTACAGTTCACTATCAGAATTTTTTTCTTCCTCTCAAATGGATCTTCAGTTAGAGTCGTAGAAATGATAGTAAGTTGTTTTACCGTCTGCTTCATTACTTATAAACCAGGAAATATTTCTGCTTTATGAGTACTTATGGGGTGTACGTATTGCTCAGAGCCACATGAAGAGATTTCTTTAGAGGTAGCCTTGAATTATTCCTTTGATTCTTTTATTTTTGCATTTTGGATTTGATGGCAAAAGATGTTCTGCAAAATAGAGCAACAACAAAAGTCTTGGAAAATTTGCTTTGGTTTTAACAAAAAAAATTATAATTTGTTCACGTTTGAGTTTATTTATTAGAAAAAAATGTTCTGGAGGAGAGAAATGGCAAAAGAGAAAGTTGAAGCACCTGGTTTACTGGAAGTGATGGAATACAGAATTTTGCTGTTTTCTAGGCATTTCAAGTTATATGTATATGTGGACTATTGAGATCAGTTCTTAAAAGCATTTGTATTTCTACTCAATGAACTTTACATTTAAATTCTACTCAGAAATATAAATATGCTTATTCCATCATAGAGTATATTTGAATATAATGAATATGTGTTACTGATTATGATGCCTTTCCTTCCATCTGTTACTGTTTCTAGGAGAAAATATACAAGGTTTTTTTCTGGCTACACACCCCCTTTTTAAAAATTGGGCTAAATGCTTTTGAAGATTTTGCTTAATATAGATTTATCTTTTTATTCTCTTCATTTGATTTTAAGTTTTAAATGGAAGCATTTATAAGCGCTGGTAGCGTAGTGCTTACAGCTCTTGACTGCTAACCAGAAGGCTGGCGGTTCAAACCCACCAGCCACTCCTCAGAAGGAAGGTTAGGCAATCGACTTCCATAGTGATACTGCCTCGGAAACCCAAGGAGTGGTCGCTATGAGTTGGGTCTGACTCAATGGCACATAACAACAATAGCAACATAGAGTGTGTATATTCTGTGATTTATACCATAGATAAAAAAAATACCACAGAACCAGAATCATGGAATTTATTCTTAATGGTAAAAAGCAGTGAGTTTCTGGGGTACCCACAGCTGTTATGGGCCATGTGAAGTACAGGGGTTTAGATGGGGGTCTAAGTGAAATACACTGTATTTCTTTTGACTTTTGTTGTATTAGCCATTTTTTATATATGTGAAGGCACCAAAATAAAATACTTTGGGAAACATTTTGACTGATTCCTACTAATTTTTTTATACAATCTGAATAGACCAGTGAACTTCAAGTTAAACAAAGTAATAATCAAAGAATAATGGCCTAATTTTTATTTTACTTTCAGTGGATTACTTTCTCATAAACGGTCATTAAAAACAATATTGTGTGTCCAAGTAAAAGTATTTTAAGTTTTACACTAGAAATAAGCTGTACTGATGAAATGACTACTGTTCTTATAATCATTTCTGGTTTTACTTTTTCTAATTATGATTTAATACTCGTATATAGTCTGTATTAAACTCCAAAAAACCGAACCCACTGCCATCGAGTCAATTATGACTCATAGCTATCCCCTTTGTGTTTCCGAGGCAGTAAATCTTTGCAAAAGTAGATTACCCAGTCTTCCTTCTGCAGAGTGACTAGTGGGCTTGAACTGCCAATCTTCTGTTCAGCAGTCAAATGCCTTAGGCACTACGCCACCAGAGCTCCTTGTAATCTGTTAGTAATACTAAAGTTATTCTAGATCTAGAATAGGGAATTCTCTCCCCTCGTTTTCTGTGGATATATGACAGTTAGTTTCCTGAGTTTCCATTCAGGTTTTGAGCATGAATGGCACATGTCTGATGACCTGCAAAGCACATGAAACCTTCCTCAGCATTGTTACTAAGTTTGACTTCTAATAGTTTGGTTTTTAGATGAGAAAGATAAACTTAATTCAAATTGACTGGAGCTACCACCTTTATGTCAATTCAAAATTAGATTCTGTGTGGAAGTAATGGTCAGTAAAGGGTTTTCCCAGTCCCTTCCAAGGGAAGATTCTATTGATTTTCACAGAAAGGCTTTCACCCTTCAAGATCCCAGTGGATGAGCGGGGAGAGTGAGGAAGGCCCATGGGCCTGCTTGGAGAACTAACTGTACAACTGCGCCCACTGCATAGTCTGTCCAGATTTAGGAAAATGTTTTAGTGTGGCATTTTTAGCTGTATAGAGATGGGAAAGAAGCCCAGAATGATAGTAGTCTGTTGCTTCAAGTAGGAGTCCTTGTGAGCAGTCAGACTTGAGGGAGCATTGCACAGTTTGACTTGTTCTAGGTTGTACATTGTGGGTTTTTGAAAAGCACAATTTTGACTGCTTTTTCTTCTTTCTTTTAAGAAAGTAACTCTCCTTTTTTAAAAAAAAAAAAATGAGATTTGGGTGAAAGTTTGCAGAGCAAATTCATTTTCCATACAGCAGTTCATATACATTTTATTTCATGACATTGATTGCAGTTCCCCACAATGTAACAGCTCTCTTCTCACTTCCTCTCTATAGTTACCTCTTGCCTGTGTCTACCTTTTCTGTGCATTCCTGCCCCTTGAGCTATCTCCCTGTGTAAACACTGTCCTTCTGTTCTCCCATGATTGATTGCTTTAAGGAGTGTATTTACCTGATATAAATGTTCATCCTATATGCCTGTCTGTCATTTGGCTGGAAGCTACAGGACTGAATTCATTTCCAGGCCTGAAGGGTGACTAGGGACCATGGTCTCAGGGGTCTTACCAGGCTCTATGAGACCAGTAAACCTGATTTTTTTTTTTTTTTTTTTTAATGATTTTGAGTTTTGTTCCATATTGTTCTCACACTCTATCCAGGATCTCCTGCTGATCCCTTTCCGAGTGGTTGACAGTGGTAGCTGGGCACTATCTAGTTTTTTTGGTCTCGTGGTCATATACGCTGAGGATCATGTTGGACTAATTATTTCCATGTGTCTTTGGTTTTCTTCATTCTGCTTTGCTCTGGGTGAGGGGAGACACATTGTTGCATCTCGATGGCCACTTGTAAGCTTTTAAGTCCCCAGTTGCTACTCAACAAAGTAGGATGTGAAACAATGTTCTTGGGTAGCCAGTTGAACTTGATGTCCCCTGAAAACATGATCCCCAGCCCACATGTCCAACTGCTTGTTCCCTCAGGGTGGTTGGCTGTAGCCAAGAAGTTATCATAACTTTGTCCCTTTATAGCTGTATTTGGACATTTTAAGAAACTAATTCTGAAAAGAATAGTTCTAGTTTGTATTTCCAATTAACATGTGAGCCTGAATACATTATGGTAAACTTTGTTGTCCTCGGGTCTCAGGAGTCTGGGAGGAGAATACTGTCCTCTCACAGTGAACACATAGACAACTTCTGGAACCAGCTGTTTTAATTAGGTCATGCTCATATTCCACTGAAGGCCATCCAAGTAAGTGTGAGCCTGGAACTGGGCAGCACTAACTGAGACTGATTTGCTGAGTGCTGATTGCCTCAGGCTGCCAGTTAGGTATTTTGTTCATCCTGTTTACTGGTCAGTTTGTTTAGAACAGCACCAGTTAATGGTGTTTTATACTCTTGATATTTCAGCTTTGTGTTAGGAGATAAGGTTTGACTCAAAGAATAAGAGAAAAGTGGGTGGTCCCTTCATTAGTGTGTCTGTGAGGAGAGTTGTATGCTCTTTGATGTGCATCACATAGCTAGGTAAACCAGCCTTCTCCAGTTTACATGGCTAGAAGAAACATTTTAGGATTAAAGTTACTCATTTAGTTTGTATTTATGGAAAAAACAATATAAAACCTTTCCTTTTGCACACTTAAAATATAAATGTAAAATATATGTGTGTGTGTGTATGTATGTGTATGTATATATAGAGAGAGAGGGAGAGAGAGACAGATACTATATATATATAATAGATATGGGAGCTCTGGTGGCTTAGTGCCTAAGGCATTTGTCTTCTAACCAGAAGGCTGGCAGTTCAAACCCACCAGCCACTCCTCGGAACGAAGGTTGGGAAATCTACTTCTGTAGTGATACTGCCTCAGAAACTCAAGGAGGGGTCGATGGCAGTAAGTGAGTGAGTGAGTGTGATATATATATATATATATATACACACACATATATATATATATACACATACACACACACACACACACACAGTGTTTGAGTATAATGGTTAAGGTGACTAAAATGATAATTTGTTATTAATGGAAAAATAATTAAAAAATAACAAAATTTGCTGACACTGTTGGTATCTTACTTTTTATTTGGAGCATGTGTAATTATATATTCCTAGTTTATTTGATTTACACTCTATCTCAGATTTTTCCCCCAAGAAATTTTCATTATAAAATGTGGAGGTAGTTGAATTGTGGTTATTGGGGAAAAAAAAAAAACCTTCTGTTTAAGCCTTACATGTTTTTTTTCCAGATATGAGGCCCCAAGATTCCTGGCGAGGCCCTCCTCCCCTTTTCCAGCAGCAGAGATTTGAAAGGTAATAAAAGTAAACATGATTTTGAAATATTTCCCCACATCAACATTTGGAGCTTACAGGCTTTTTAGAATCTAACATCTCCATTGTTTAAAATACACTCCTCTCCCTATCTATCTCCCCCAAAGAGAGAAAACAATTTCTTTTGCACCTGTCCTTTAGGAAGGAAAATAAAAGGTTAACACTTTGAATTAAAAGATTCATGTTTATATACTTCCTTACTTTTCTTGGTTCTTGTCTTTTATTTTATTTGAGCTTTAGCATTGCCCTGAAAAATACAACAAGAGAGCTTAAAACTGTATTAGGTTTTAGACAGGCTAAACAAATTTCTTTTTAGAAGGACCATGCAGCTTAATGAGGCATAACTAATGGTGTTCTACTTTTATCATTTCTATGCTGGCAACAGAGTATTAGTACAGACCAACCATTGATTGTTGCTACAAACCTCTTGAAGTCCTAATCAGCTTCTTTGGTACAACTTTTTCAGGGCTGACAAGCCTATTGTAGGGCAGTGTCACTGTAGGTCAGTAGTTATTAGTTGCCACTGAAAACAGTTTCTTTAACTACTTAAGACTGAACTGAATTAAATGCAGAAGGGACTCAGAAGAGGATTATGGGATCTGCAGTCTAATAAGTACCATGGAATAGAAAGAATGTGACATGATTTAATAATAAGGGATGTTTTACATGTGTTCCTTCATTGATAAGTTGTATGCTTGTAAGTTAGATGGACTCTACATGACAAGACAGCTAGCTTGTTATGAATAATTATATTAGCATCTGTAGGATAATTTTGAAAGGGGAGCTTTAAAATGTATCACTGCATACTAGTTTTGCCAGCATTGGTAAATGCTAAAACACATTGAGCTCTTTTGTAGTAAGACTTCCTTTTTTTTTTGCCTTCTCATTTCTGATCTTTTGTTACTCTCTGCTATAGCAATCTCTGATCTGATCACATCTGAATGAACAGTGTTTTAATAAACTGGATTATAATTGTTGCTCCCCTTCTAAGAAAATTCTGAAATTCTTTAGAGATTCCAAAACTTCATTCCATTGTTTTCTTCAAGAGGATAAGAGGAACCATTTTCCTTAATTGTTCAGTAACAGTATCAACTACTTTTGTAAGCTGTATGACTGATGGTACCTGTGTTTAGTTTTGGTTTCCGTATAAAGCACACAGAATATGCTATTTCATCACCCTCATAATACTTCATTTTGAAACAAATCAGTAAGGGCTAATTTTTTTCTCCAAAAAAAAAAAGGCTGCCAGTTAGGTATTTTGTTCTGTCTAATTAATTAGAACTGATGTCATTTTAAATATCAGTCTTTCTGCATTATTTTGTCAAGTTTGATTGTAAGACTTGATTTTTCCCACTTTGTTGCTAAATGCTTTCCCATGTTACTGGTAATAGCTGATATTTATTGTCTGCTTTCAAAATATCTGCACATGTTAACACACTGTATGTTAAGCTGATAAAGATGACTTCTTTCATTTATTCCTCCTAGCAGTACTTTGAAGTAGATGCTGTTATTTTTAGAGTTGAGATGCCCAGAAGTTCAATAGTTACTTAAAGTCACTGTCCCATGCTATTCTTTATTGAGAAACTTTTCACTCAAACAAAATTCATCAGTCTGCTTACTCTGAGCATAATACATCTATTCCTCATCTATCGCCTATCTCATTATCCAACATTTTGCATTTACGACAACAGTAAAAAATCTGTTAAACTGTTTTGTGCATTAATAGCATACATTTTGGACACGGAATTGTGAGGCAAGAGTAATGCTGGCTATGATAGTTAAGGTTAAGTGTCAATTTGAGTGGGCTATTATTCTCAGTGGTTTGGCAGTTATGTAATGATACAGTCAGTCATCCTCCATTTTGTGATCTAATGTGGTCATCTTCCATTTTCACAATAATGTGCTGGTCTTTGGAACTCAGTCATGTCGATAGTGAGGAGTTGGTTGCATTATAGTTACAAACAAAGTAAAGGATCTACTTCTGGGGCACTCTTTTTCCTCAACCTCAGCATCTATTTTCCTTTTCTCTCCTTGTTACACATTAAAAGTTATACTAAGATCATCATCACTTTCCCTTCCCTTGCCCTGAAACCATCAGCTTCTTGTTCTTACCCTGCTGAAGCTGAGTACTGGTGTTACTGAGTGGTTAAAATATTTGGCCACAGTTACTCTGCAGGAGAAAGATGAGGCACTCTACTTCCATAAAGATTTACAGCCTTGGAAACCATTTAGGCAGTTCTACTCTGCCTGTAGAGTTGGTATGTGTCAGAATTGACTCAGTGGCAGAGGATTTGGTTTTTTGTTTGAATAACTTTGTTAACCCAGCAGATTAGGGACAAGTTTTATGGGTGTTTTTGGCTTAGTTTTAGTTTTATATTTTAGTGTCTCTCAGGTTACTTAAAGTGATGCCTGTAAGCAAAAGTTAAATGCGGAGCATACTAGAATTCTGTCTTATAAGCCCTTGAATCATGCTCATTTAAGAAATATACCATTTTATCATAAAGAAAACCAAGTTTGAATTTGGTGTTCTAAACATCTTTGTTAGTCTGTTAACAAATAAGCAAATACATTCCATCAGTCATTTCTGTAGCACTTGTCAGTCCAGCCATTCAGACTTGACAAGACATGTTGTTGTTGTTGTTATGTGCCGTTACAAAAACGACAAGGAGGCCACATGTTCTGACCTCCTCTAACCCTACAAGGGGAAGGCAGGATTACCAGCAGTAAACCAAGGCCTATTACTGCAAGGCCAGACATGCTGCCTCCCTCCAGCCCTTTCACCAACCATTCCTCCCAAAGCACCCACCACCTCTCTCTTGGGTTTGATAATTCGCTGCAGTGGCTACACAGAACTCACAGATTATGAGGTTTATTAGGGAAGTACCAGGCTACAATTCAAGTTCAAGAAAAATGCTCAGTCTCTCTCCCAGCCCACCGTCCCTCGGCCAACAGTCTCTCACAGTCTCTTTCCCAGCAGCACTGGTCCCTCGGTGTCTCACTCAGCAATGCGTGTCTCTTGCGTCTCTTTCCCAGCACCGCGTGTCTCTTTCAGGGGTGCGTGTCTCTTTCAGCAGCATGTCAGAGAGAGTTCTGCCTCCAGGAGGCCTCCTTTTGAGCCCGGAAGGGTGGTCAAACTAGCCAATCACAGCATCAGAACTCTAAGCACGTGAGAGAGAGTGGGCATCTCCCAGAACATTGTTTTGTGCCACTCCCAACAGAAATACTCCAGGTGGACAACTTCAGCAATCAGAAGCTCCTCAGTTGCTCATTGAAAATCCCACCTTGGGGTTTACAAACACTTACGGGTAGAAAAGCCACACTAAGTAATTTACTACACTGCAGCTGTCGAGTCAGCCCTGACTCATACAAGACATAGAGGAAAAAAGACAAGCTTATAGTCATTCTGACTTTTCCTGAGATATCACAATTAGTAAGGAGTGGAATTCTCACTAGAACTGGATATTACTTACTCTTCGTTCATTACTTTTCACTGCACAGTTTGAATGCTTGGTCAAGAACTACACTGTTTTTTCTTGAATAATTTCCTGCTTTTTGTTAGTACTTACAATCCATATGTTCATTTGATTTAAAAATATAACAGAAACATCCCCCCTGCCACTCCTAAACAAAGAAGAATAACCTAATATTAATACTAAGCACAGATACCCAGCATTTGAGTTCCTTTAGTCACTTAATTCTGCCCCATCACGTTCTTGTCAGGGGAGGCTTTGTTAAGATGTGTTAATCTCAATGCTTTCATCCAAAATCTTAAAATGTATTATCCTAGGCAAATTTTAGTTAATAATTTTTTGCAGACTAACACAATTAGTATAGAAAATATGATAATATTATGGAAAATAAAGGCCTTCTGCTAACAAAAGACAGAAGAGAGTAGTACGTGTTCCTCTTCTTTCAGTCTTAATTCTAATTATTAATGATATTTATCATAAAAAAATTACCTGTGTGTCAAAGTCATTGAAAAAAACAGGCTTACTGGTCTGATAGAGAATGGTAAAACCCCCAAGACTATGGCCCCTAGTCACTCTTTGGGCCTGAAATTGAACTCTCATTTCCATGGCTTCAAATGAAACAATAGACAGTCAAATAGGGTGAACATTTATACCAGGTAGGTATAGTCCTTAGAACAGTCAACCCTGGGAGGTCAGAGGGGCCGTATTTGCACAGGGAGATAGCTCAGAGAGCAGGAATGCATGGGAAAGGACACAGGAAAAGATAGCCACAGGGAGGAAGTGGGAAAGAGAGTGTTACATGGTGGGGATTGCAACCAATTTCATGAAATAAAATGTATATGAACTGTTGTATGGAAAATGAATCTGTTCTATAAACTTTCACCCAAATCACAATAAAAAAATTAAAATTAAAAAAAGCAAAACATTAAAAACAAAAAATTACCTATGTTAAAAACATAAAATCATTTCAAAACAAAAGCAGAACTTTTGTTTCTAACCTGTAGCTTTGTTCCTAGCTTGTTTTTGAATTACATTGATAATGAGTGTTCATACCAGCAGATTATCCTGAAACTCATTTGAATGAGTTTTATCATTGTAAAACTGAAAAAAAAAAAAAAAAAAGCATTGGTCATAGTTAATACTATGTGTGAGTTCCATTATTGGTGTGTTAGTTTTGCCTTAAGGGGCCCACTTTTGATGAGTCTTCTTGGTCACAGCACAAATCTTAGCTCCTCACTCCTACAGAGAGTGGAGGAGACCATTTCTGTCTTCAGCACAGACCTGTTCTTGCTGTAACACACTTGCATCAATAATGATCTGAAAAATAATTAAAAGCCCTAAACATGCATTTCTTCGTAACATAGAGACGTATTTTTAATTTTATTTTGAATTAAATTGTTAGAGCTCTAATTTCAGCCACTAACTGAAGATAGCAGTGACTTTTCTAGAGTTCTTCAGAGATCTGTTCTTACCATAAAGCCATCACACACAAATAATTATCTTAGGGTTTTGGGAGAAAAAAAGGCAAGCTGCAAATGAAGGGAGGAGAATGGGAGGTAAAGAGGATGGATTCAGGCTTGAATAGCTCTGAGAAGAATGCATTATCCAGGAGCCCAACTTTAGGTTGTTTTTCCTGTAAAGACACAAAAAGTGAAATTCATATCCTGGTATGATTAAGCTAGTATCAGCTAGTTAGTATTTTAACAAATTTAAAGTTTTATTGTAATTCTACCTAACATCTTTTAACTGACTCCAGAAGCTTCTAAAGTTAAAAAATATTATAGAATTTTGCTTTTGCTCATTATTTGTAGTTAATATTCTGTTATATGGAAGTTGAGGAAAATGGCTCAAGGAGAAAGTTGTATCTTAAATGGTTATTGCCTTTAGAATGTGTATCTTTGCTACATTGTTTATGTGACAGTTTTTAATTAAGTTATGATGTAATACATTATACCTATTGTTTTGTATCTGCAGACTTAAAATAGGCACTTGAAGACAATTAAAACATTTCTTTCAACTAGTAATCTGGGACGACGGCAAACTGGGTTATAATAGCTGTTGAATCTGTGTTCCCATGTAAACTGTACACCAAATGCCAGTCAGCCTATGCCAATTAGTGCTCATGTTGCTAGGTCACCGTGGTCAATTGAAAGCTGCATCAATAGAACTTGAAAAGGTTTCCTCCCGATCAGACCTTCTGACATATTGAGCAGAATAATGGATGGGAAAAAACAGCCAAGTCCCCTACCCTGGATTCAAAATACTCAGCAGTAAGAATTCATTTTCAGCCTACAATTAACTAGAAAGAATGGAGTTCAAGAAGGAGTCTGGACATTTTTTAAAATAAAGCCTCATTCTCTTGTGTTATACATGTTTATTCTTTGGATAGCATTTTAAATGTAGCCAAATTGGTGATCTTGGGTCCAAGTCTTTAAGTGACTTAAAAGGAAATTTCACAATTGAAAATGAACAAAATATTTTTGGAAGTCAGACTTTGTGGTTCAATTGATTTAAAACATTCTTTTTAATAAATACTGATACTTTGCAAAGCATGTTAGACTACACAGGATATAAGGGACATGAAGACCATTTGGATATTGCATATCCCATACAACAAATTCGGGCAAATTGGATTGTCCTAAAATTTGGAGATGATGCCTGCCATTTCAAGGGTTTTTACTATGTAACAGGCTTGATTTCTAATGCACACATGATACTTTCCACAGAGGCGTTGGGGCTGAGCCTCTGTTGCCATGGAACCGGATGCTCCAAACCCAAAATGCAGCCTTCCAGCCAAACCAGTACCAGCTAGTAGGCGGGCCTGGTGGATATCCACCCAGACGTGATGATCGCACAGTGAGACAGGTAATGAAGTGGGCTGTGGGATGAAAAGTGTACTTCTCATTTTGTACTTAGACATGCCTCTTGGAACTCTGTATTCTCTTACAAACATCTGTGGATATTGACAGATTACCTTAGCTGAACTTGAGTCCACTCACTAAATGGATTATACCTTGATGATGCTGAAGAATTTCCAATCCAAAAAGCATGGCAGTTGGTGATATTTAGCCAAATATGGTCAGTCACCAAAACACATTGTTTCCTTTAAGAATATTGCTCTTTCTTTTAATTAGAAACTTGTTGTTGTTATGTGCCATCGAGTCGGACCCGACTCATAGCGACCGCTCCTTGGGTTTCTGAGGCAGTATCACTAGGGAAATAGATTGCCCCATCTTCCTTCCGAGGAGTGGCTGGTGGGTTTGAACCACCAGCCTTCTGATTATCAGTCAAGTGCTTTAGTCACTACGCTACCAGAGCTCCCTTTGATCTCCCAAAATAGATGGTAATTTTCTGGAAGCTGAAAGAATCCAACTTTTCAGCTGTTGTCTTTATTCTTCTTGCAAATCTGACTTGATTCAGCCAATATCCTTCCTCATTGAAAGAGGAAATTGCTCCTTAATAATTGTCCACATAACTTTCCCACTAAATTTAAAATAACTATACCATTGAATAAGTAGAATTTTCTAGATAAATTTGTAGATGTAAGCTTTATCAGTTCATTTTCTTCTCTTTGTAGCATCCAATTTTACCAAGTTTTAAAACTATTTGCCTTAATTTCCCCCAGAATTTGACACTTTGGCCAATATTTATATGCTCTTTAATTGAACCCTTGCCAGAGAACAAGATGAGAATGCTGCTGTTCAAGATGTGTGGTGGTTGTGGATGCCTGCAGCAGTGTGAAGTGTTTTTAAATTGCTTACCTGGGAGTGTGTGTGTACAGCCCTCTTTGTGATACTTTGCATGTTGTTTAACTCATGTTCTTGCCACATGGCCCCTTTATGTAAGTCCTGTATTTCTGTTTTCCTCTTGGTAGTTAAGAAAAATCCTGTTTACAAAAAAATAATAATAAATAAATAATTACATCTTTAATTAAGGGGTAAAAAAAGAAAAATATTGTTTATACTTCTTTGTATAGTCTTACAAGTTTCTGTCTACCTGACCTTAATCACAAATAGTTAATGCCTTTTAAGTGGATTTTGTTTTATTTTATTAAAATAAGTTCATAGAATTTTAGTTTGAATGCTTTCAACCTTAGTCTCTGAAAAAATCTTATCAGTAGATTGAGACTGTTTATGCTATTATAGTCTAGATGAGACTAGGCAATTTAAATGATAAATTTTAAAAAAAATTTTATTTTGATTTAGGTGAAAGTTTACAGAGCAAATTCATCTTCCATACAGCAGTTCACATACACTTTGTCTCATGACATTGACTGTAATCTCCCATAAGCTCTCCTCCCACTTCCTCCCCATAGCCACCTCTTCCTTGTGTCCCATGCATTCCTGCCCCCCAAGCTGTCTCACTGTGCATAAACAGCCCTTCTCTTCTCCCATGGTTGATCTCTCCAAGGAGTATATCCATCTAATATAAATGTTCAGCTCATATTCCTGTCTTTTGTTTGGCCTGAAGCCACAGGAGTGGGTTCAATAATAATATTTTTGAACTGAAGACATAGCGGGAAGAAACCTCGGAGAATGTTCAGTCCAGTACTTCACTTTCCAAGTTAGGAAGTGAAACATCATACAGTTGGGCAGCTCTGTATGAGCTGAGGATGCTGATTCCCCTAGACTGATGACCCTAGTTCATTGTTCTGTCCTGTCTCCTTCAGTGGAGGCAATCTTTGCATTAAAGGAACTCTCTGTTGTTATAGGAAGTAAAATTCTTTGAAGATATGAACCTATTAGTAAATTTATCATTTTTTCAGAACCTTTTGGAAATACATTTCTTTTTCCCAGTTTATTTCACTGAGATACTTTGTATTAAATCACAGTTTTTGAAGCACTGTTAACATTGCAGAAGTTTGTTGTTAAAACAGAATTATGACTTCACTATATTTAGTGAAACTTATATAACAAAACTAAATGTAAATTTTGCCTACATTGGACTTTGAGGGTCTGCATATACTCATAATTTAAACTATTTTAGTGCTGTGAGTGGCAAAATGGGAGAGTCCATGTTAGAATCCTAAAGGTCTAGAAAGGGAATTAGGATGGAATGTCATATTTGTATGTGTTGTGTTTATGTTTGTAATCATACTGTAAGATATGTTATAAATGTCACCAGTAATGGTTATATAATAACTTAATCTTTTAGTTACTGCTCTACCATTATATTGCTAAATAAAATATCCTACAGTTAATTGCTTATTAAGTGATCTGATTTGTCAGGCTTTTGCTTTCAGTAAGCAGAGTGACTTTTCCTAGCATAGTATGTCTGATTATGATGTGTGCACCTTACCCACAATGTGACTTGTGTTATTGCTGGGGAGAGAAGATTGTTGTTGTTTACCCAAGACACTTTAATTATATTTCATTTGTGTGCATTTTAGGAAGTTCTTAAGTGGTCGTTAAAGCTTATATTGTTTGGTCAGTTTTCAGTGATAGCATGTGTAGTAATGTCCAACTTTGTAACAAGATTGTGTAAAGCTCTGAATCAAAAGCACCTACTTATGGAGATCTTCCACATGCTATACCTTTAAGACATATTCAGCTTCTTTATGGTGTGGTTTACCATAAAAATGAAAGATTAATTTATTTGCAAGACTGTTAATCTAGAAAATAAACCTTCTTCTTTTGTTTATTTTCAGGGGTATCCCAGAGAAGGAAGGAAATACCCTTTGCCACCACCCTCAGGAAGATACAATTGGAATTAGGCTTTTGTAAAGTTTTCCCGAATCCTTTCATCGTTGTAGTTTTATGCTATTTGTGGAAAGGAGATTTCTTTTTTGAGTAGTAGTTTTAAACAAAACTACAGTACTTTGTGCATTTCTTTTAACTGTGTATATTTCTACTGATCTGATCTGTTTTATGTTACTTTCCAAAGATGTGTGTTGCATAATACAGTGGATCTGAATTTATTATTGCTTGTAAAACATATTTGATGAAATAGGACTACAGTTTTTTCACTATGGTTAAAAAATCAAAGCAGCTGTGAATTTCAAAACACAGTGTATTCTAGATCATTTAAGATCCATGCTGATTTTTAATGCATAAGAATTAGATTTGAACTCTTGAGCTGAAATTCTCAGCCAACTAGAGTATATATGTTTAAGACACATTACTTGTTCAGTATTTCTTTGGAAACATTTCATTAATGTACTTGTCTTATGAAAATTTCTGGACTTTAGTTTAAAAAAAAAAAAGAACTTTTAAAACCCTGGTCTCTGGTGTTCTTATTTTATATATATATATATACGTATACATATATATATAGTATTTCAACTTGAAAATCTTGGCCAAGTATGTTTTTTAAATCACTTTTTAGAGAACACAATTCATTTCTACAATTAGATTTCAGAAGCAATCAATGCAGAGATAGATTTTAAGAGGATGTGGTGAACAAGGCAACTGAATAAAACTTGCTTTTTTATATATTAGTATGTCAGCTATTGATTTGGCTAATTATAAAATCTTTGAGAATAAGTTCTGTTTCTACAAATTGCATGTCTACTTATACTCCAATTTAAAAACTTTAACTATTAAGAAAAATTTGGAAAATGTAACTCATAGCTAAGTAGCCTTTGCTCCTTAACATTATTTTATTTTTTGCATTAATTTCATAGTAGATTTCAATTTACACCCTTTTTTCTTGCTAGTAAGCATACCAATAATCCCTTAAATTTGTGTTTGGAGTTCAAACACAGCACTGTGATAGGCATTCTCATTTGATGGTCACAACAGATTTAGGTACAGGTATGAAGCGTCTTGCTGCTTACTTCACTGGTTTCCATTTTTTCCACCCTAACCTAAGACTGCAAAATAAGGTTTCTCTTTGATCTTCTTGCTTAGGACATTTTTGTTTTAATACTCAACTAAGGCAGAATTGTTCATGTTATTTTACATGGAAAAATTCCCATGTTAACCTTGAATACAAAGGTATTTTGAAGCTACTGAGTTCACTGCAAGTGAATGTGAGCAGAGCAGGGTCCTTTATTGTTGACACAAAGCAATGCCACTAGAAATTAACACAACCCTTATATATCACCTTCACTCTACATTAAAGTGGTTAATGCCTTCTGCTGTTAAATTTCTCTGTAGTTTATTTTCCAAGTATTAAAAATGTGTAGCCTCCTAAATAAAGTATTACAAATACCAAAACAGCCCATAAATGTCTTCCTGTGTATAGCTTTCTAGGTGCCCCAAACTCATACTCCTACTCTTTCTATTTTCTCAAGACTTTCAGTTTTGATTTAATTTAGTTTTGTTTCAGGCTATTATATTGTCTCCATTTTTGGCTTGCCTTTTTTACAGTCTCACTGGAGAGGGTGCTAGTTAGCTGAACCCTCACTTCAGGGCCCTGCCCCCTTCATCCTTGCTTGCCTTCTTTTGCTCTTCATTATTCCCTGTTCTTTTTCTACATGACCCCACGTATGAATCTACCAAAGAAATGTGGTTATTTCAACAAGTACATAGTTTTATAGCTTTAACTAGAATATTTAAAGCTATAAATACTCCCTACATATTCTGATGCAAAAATAAAGCCAAAGGGCCGTTTAAATTAATTGTACTCCATTCTATTATCTTTAAACAGGGCACATTTTTTTCACAGTCTCATTTTAACGTTTTTTTGTTTAAATCGTGGTACCTGAAGACAGCCTAACAGGCCTTAATGAGCAGTTGTCTACCCTTTAAAGATCAAATGGCGTGTGTTAAAAGTACAAAGCCTGCTCCAAACTGGTATTAGCTTGCCACTTAGTGTTAGAAAGGGAAATTAGGAATAATGACCGGTAAGTTAATTGTGCGACGACAGAGAACCGCCGGCAGCCGACCAGGCTGAGCCGTGGATAGGGGGCCAGAGCTCCGTTTTTGAAGGTCTACTTGGGACATCGAATGAGCCTTGAACTGGCATGGCGACTTTGTCGCCAGGAGCGGGATTGGAGGCGGCATCGCGGAGACAGACAAATTGCTCTCCAGAGTCAAGGTGGTAGGCGCCCAGCCAGTTTCCAGGCGGCCTCGGTGCTAGTGGGGCGTGTGCCGGCGCCGGGAGCTCCCTCCTGCGCGCCCACCGTGTGCCCCACGCATCCCGGACGCTGACCCCGCCTCCCGCCCCGGAGCCCCGAGACCTGAAGTCCCACCCTGGAGCACTGTGCAGTCGTCTCTCGGTTCTCTGGATGCCGTACTGTAGCACGGATGCCTGCTCAGTTTCATCTCAATTTCCTGTACAAATGCAAACGTGTAAGAAAATTCAGAACGATACTCCGATTCTGCCGTTTCAAACTGTGAGGTATGAATATACCAAATTAGCTATACTTAGAAATTTTAAATCTAGGCGTCTAATTCACCGAAGACTTAATTTTGGTTCCTCGTTCTCAGGCTGCAGAGTGGGGGGTTCTGCTTGTCAGTGTCTCCTCCTGACCACCCCAAGCGGGTAATGGAGCTGAGATTCTGCCACGTTCTCTTCCTGGTGATGCACTGCTCTGCTATTTCTAAGAAGGAAAGGGTCGACAAATTACTAAAGTAACAAATTACCTATGTACTTTCTTCCCATTCAGGGTTAAGTTGCCTGCGTTTTCCAATACCGTACTTGTGGAATGAAAGGCAAGAGATAACATGCTATAATTTTTGTGTGTAAAGTGGAAATAGAGTTATTTCACTACTGCAGAGATAGTTTCCATATCTTAAACAATTCAAATGGCTAGATATTTATTAGAAGTCACCTAAACAATCACTGACATAAGAGGTTAGGTGGGATTGAAAAAGTGAAATAAAAGATACTTCATTCAGTGCATGCAGCCAAGCAAGAACAAACAAAAAAACCTCACTCAGAGACTTCCATTACCCATAAACTTGAAAACAATGAAAATGACTTGAAATCATAAAGTTTTCTCAATACTTACTAGGTAAACTCCTGACCTGATGTAGACACCTACCCAGTTCTTCTGGGCATCACTGTATCTTCCCCAGATGTTCACGAATTCTTACTGGCAGTAAAAGGCTATTAAATTACTTTTACAAATTTATTTATTTTTATAGTTCTCTGTCCCAGTGGGATTTGAAATGGAAATGCAGTGTTTCAAAAACTGGACTCAAATAATTAACAATAGGGTTTTTCGTCTGCATGGGAAATTTATGTTGCCACCACAGTAGTGCATCATTTTCTCTCTTGCACAAAAATCCATTCAATAAGTCTTTTCTATATATCATTGGGGCTTATAAATTTATTTGGAATGTCTTTCTAAATCATCAATATGCAGTGCAGTTGATGGGGAGCCCTGGTTAAGTACTCAGTGAAAGGTTGGCAGTTTGAGCCCACCAGCCACTCCGCAGGACAAAGATGTGGCAGACTGCTTCTGTAAAGATCACAGCCTTGGAAACCCTATGGTGCTCACATTTAGTGAACTGGATTGAGTTTCTGATTTGCTTTAAATGGAAAATAAAGAGTTGCTAGCAGAATGGAGTCTGATCACAGCATCTGTGTTGATGCAAGTCTGCCCATTAGGTTTTAGTTCTAGGCAAAGCCCTAAATAAGACAACTGAGTTTCACCCTCACCCTTCCATATATAAAACACCCTTATCCCCTTCAGAATTACACACACACACATAATACTTCAAGTACATCCCAAGACAGATTACAGCAAAGTACCTGCAATCCCTTCCATTCTCTGCAACTTTAATTCTGGGTTTTGGTTTCTGTGTTCAGTTGGAAAAGGTAAGTCAGATTGTTGTAAAATCCAAAACATTTAGAAAAATGTCTGATATGCAGAGTCAGCATTTTTGAAACCAAGTTTTGCTGTGGCTTCTGCTAAACTTTGAGAAGGCTTTGTTCCACTCAGACCCTGTGGCCAGTCCTCTCTTTTGGTTGTGAAGACACTTATCTCCCTCTTCAGTTAATGAGTTTCACCTAGTCTGGCTGTTTGTGCTTTTATAAAAGATCTGCAAAGCACTAATTGCAAAAGAAGACAAAAGCACTTGTTTTGTATTAATCAGAACCTGGAATTCTACAGTAAAAACATTTTCTATTTTAACATTTCAGGAATCAAATTGCCTAATTTTAGGATGTGTAAACACAAACTCCATACTTCTCTGAGTATAGAATGTTAAGACTTCTGCAGCAATTATTTCTGGCTTAGGTCCTTTACTACTTAACAGAACACTGAAAGAAAAAAAAAGCCTACATCAATACACTTTCTGAAAATATTGTATAAAGAAAATTGTTTCTGCCTAATGACCACATACTTTTGATATGAATTCACTTAATCAGTTTAAGGGGTTCTTTGTTCTGGAAATAAATGATCAAGGAGAAAAAAAAAAAAAAAAAAACCTCTCTGTGATTAGTTTTTGTAAAATGTGTTACCTGGAGCCATTGGTTCAAAAGCTATTATTATTTTTATAGGTTGTAAAAAACAAAATAGCAAACCATATGGCCTTTTAGAACATATTCTCTGGAAGTAAAATTTCAGAATATTGGTACTACTATAAGGGAATCAAACAGAAAAAAAACTCAAGCATTTCGAAACTTGGCAGGTCAATTATAGATACACTAGCTTGGTTCATATTTCTAAAGTCATTCCATATGCAAAAACAAAATTGGGGAGAATTTTCTGTAAAAATATTGCAACCATTTCTATACCAATTTTTCTGCCCAAATTATTGCTTCTTACATAAAATGCTTTTAAAAATTATATCTCATTTTCCAAAATGCATTCATAGTCCTTTGATAAAGGGTGTTTTCCTCACTTGCCTAAATTTTTTCTTCTTGTGAAAGAGATTGGAATTATTATTTACAAAAAAAAAAAATTACTAAGAAAAATACAATTTAGAGAAAATGGAATTTTAACTTCTAAAACACTTTCCTTAGGATTCAGTTTACATAATCACAAACTAGAACAATGAAGTGAGATAAAATATTTCACCTTCAAAATGTAATTCTCTAATCACAAATGTAAAAGAGGTTTGGGGTAGCTGAAAACTATTTGTTTTGATAATTTATAAATCACTTTATCCATACTATTTCTTTTTCATCGATTTTATGAGTTCATATTCTTCAGATTTCTTTTAGTATTCATATTCCAATAATTGTTTTAAATAATGAGTAAACTGAGCTGTTTTCACATCATGTCCACTACCATAAAAACCAAAAAAAAAAAAAAAAAACCTATACAATAAGAAAGAAATGACTACTTGGCTGTTAGAAAAAAAGTGTTTAAGGTTCTTTTAAGTTATATTTAAATATCAATTTAAATCAAAGGAAATATAAATTGGTTATATTAAAGAGTAGATACATCATACAATAAACCACCAACAAAAGCAAGGCTCAACCTCCTGATAAGTTCTAAATATGATGTGAAAATTATGAATATTTTACTTATTCTTTAAACCCTGATTACAATTTCAATAAATCATCTTCTTTTTTCTTCTTGTTGTGTTTTCAAATATAGATTAATGATGTCACTTTTAGCAATTTTCAAACATTGTGATGATGGCACACAACCGGACAGTGTTTGCTGGGGTCACTATGAGTCAAAACTGACTCTATGGCACCTAATAACAGCATCCTAGTATTTTACAAAGGTATTCAAATCCAGGCAGTAAATACCTCAAATATGGTAAATAATATATCTACAGAAGGATGGGGCACATTTATTTTATCAGTTCATTTTGGGAGACCAGATTCCATATAAAAATTAGTTTACAACTCTCTTATGATGAGCAGTATCTTAGAAAACAAATCCGTTGAAGATAATATACAAACACAATTGTCAAATGATCGAAACATTTTGAAATCAGCATTAAACTTAAGGGATATCTATCCATATAACTAATAGTGTGATTATTTTTATTCCATTTCTTTATTACCTAAATGGCAATAATTCCTGTACAGTAATGCTGCTATATGCATGATCCACCTTGAGCTGCAATTCAATTTACTTTCAATCAAACATTAATGAAATTGCACTTAAGGAGGAGCCTTTGAAAATTAATCTGCCAAAATGAGTTCCACTTCAGAAAGGAGTCATCATTCAGGCTGGGTTGATTTTTAGAGCTACAAACACCAACAAAGTTTCCAACTTTTAAAACTCTGAGAGAGCTTTAGTTAGGAACACACACGGTGGACGTAGACGTGGCCAGCTTTTCACATAACCACCAACTTAAAGCCTTGTCGGGTGAAGTTACATTTTTCTGTCCCTGGGGCTGTCAATGTCCCTCACCCTCAGCAAGAGCTTTAGAGCCTGCCCCTCTCCAAGGCCTCTTCGTTTTTGATCATCATTTACAGAATCGTCAGCTTCCACCCGGTTCCCACAACCGGTCCTCCCCAAGTTTCTTTCAGACCATTCGGCCCGCAGGCAGGACTCCGCCCTGGAGGGCCTGCACCGTCACCACGTCCTGCCATAGAGCAGGTTAGTGCCAAGTACGCCGCCGCCATAGTCCCCCGCGGCAGAGTCCAGGGCCGCCAGGCCGCTGCCGGGCCCGTGAAGAGCTGTAGGACTGGGTGACAGCTCCTCGAGCTCGGGCGCTGGCGTCGGGGCCGGTGGCTGCTGGCGGGCTTGGCCCGGCGTCGGCGTGCCGGCGCCATTCTGGCACGGCTTGCCGTCCTTGACCAGCACAGGAACGGCCACGCGGCGCGGCGACGGCGGCAGCGGGGGACCCAGACCTCCCTCCTGCTGCAGCTGCTGCGCTGCCTTGTCCTTGGCCTGCCGCTTCATCTTGTAGCGGTGATTCTGGAACCAGATTTTGACCTGCGTCGGCGTCAAGTGTATCATACTGGCCAGGTGCTCGCGTTCGGGTGCTGATAGGTATTTCTGCTGCTTGAAGCGCCGCTCCAGCTCATAGACTTGCGCTTGAGAGAAGAGCACGCGGCGTTTCCTTCGCGGCGCTGTCGCGTGCAGCGGCGCCAGAGACTTGGCTGCATCTGCGATGCCCGTCAGCGAGCCCATGCCTGCCACGTTCACGCTTCCCGACGGCCCCATGAACCTGGAGACTGGGGATGGGGCCCAAGAGAGACGGCCACTGAGCAGGGGATCTGACAGGAGCCCGCTCCCATTGCCGCCCCTCTCTCTTCACACTCGCTGCAGCCACGACGCTGCCGGGCCCCTGGCCTCAGGGTTACGCGTACTGGTCCAACAGGCCCAGCGCTCCCATCGCTCCTCAGTCCAGGTCCCAGGACCCTCCGCACGCCCCAGGCCAGGACCCAGAACCCTGAGCACGCCCGGGGCCCGATTCCAGGACCTTGAGGGACCCCAAGGGTCCAAAATCCCCCAGGTGCCCTGGACGAGGTCCCAGGACCCCGCGCACACCCCAGGCTGGGTCCCATTACGCTCCGCGCGTCCCGGGCTGGGTCCCAATGCCCCCTCCCCACTCTCCTGGAGTTGTGGCGGGAAAAGCCCGCGCCGCCCGCCTGCCCTCAACTCCACGCTCCTTCCCCGCTCACTTGACGAATAGCGTGGGTCCGGGTTGGCGCCATACCAGCCGGTGGCCGCGGCCGCCGCGCCGCCGAGCATACCGTCCGTGTAGGAGGGCAACTCGCCCATGTTGCCCAGGCCGCCGTTGCAGTAGCCGCCCATGGCCCCGTGCGGGAACTGAGAGACGCCGGGTGGCATGTGGTAGGTGGCGGCCGCCGCTGCCGCCGCCGCCGCCGCAGCAGCTGCCGCGTTGTGGCCCGACATGGCGTGTGGCGGCTGCATGCCCGCCACCGCTGCCGCTTGAGATGCGGGGCCCGGTGCAGGCGCGCGGTAGGCGGCGGCGGTTGCAGCCCCTAGGGGCGTCCCCAGTCCCGGCGGCGCGCCGTCCATGGCGCCGCCGAACTTCTTGAAGGTCTCCTCGATGGGGCTCAGGATGTCAGACACGGAAAAGGGCGTTGTGTGTTTTGGGCTTAACGACATGGCTCGGCGGACCACCAGGTAGGGGGCCCGGGGCCGGCGCGGGCGCGACGCGGCGGCCGCTTCTCGCCGCCACCTCGGCCGCAACGGCAGCGCTTGTGAAGAGGAGTCGGCGGCGAGACTCGGAGCTCAGAGATCTGGGGTTTATTTTAGTCTGGCGCTGGGTTTACGACAGACTTGGGGGGCGGAGCAACATCCCAAACGAGCAAACAATGGTCATTGACATCTTTTCTCTCGCCTCCCCTCTTCTCATAATGGAGGCAAAAATGTAAAGCGGTCAGTTGGATGTTTCTCGAAGATCATTCCCCTTGGCTTTCTCCATCCTTCCTGCCTCTATCCCAGGCAGTTACCCGAGCCCTCAAGCACTAGAGAAACTCCGAAGACTGGCGTCGAGGCTGAGAGTGAAGGACTCCGCTCTTCTCCCCATCGCGTCCCTGATTTTCCTAAAATGAAGGAGCTCTGGTAGTAGTGTAGTAGTGCCTAAGGCACTTGACTGCTAACCAGAAGGCTGGTGGTTCAAACCCACCAGCCACTCCGCGGAAGGAAGGTTGGGCAATCTACTTCCATAGTGATACCGCCTAGGAGAGGTCACTATGAGTCGGATACGACTCTACAGCAGTGGGTTTGGTTTTTGGTTGACTCTGTTCCAAAGTCCAGTGTAACTGGGGAGGAGAACGTTATTCTATGTTGGGGGTGGGAGGAGCGGTTCCCAGGGCTCACATCGCTCTCATGAGTGACTAGCCCTTCACCCACTCCATCAGCTAAAGTGTTAAAAATAATAGTAATAATAAAAAGACTCTTTGCTAGCATCATAGAGCTCATAAAGAGAAGAGGTACAATGACAGTTTCTTGCCATTGTAGGGCTTCCTAATTTATGCATCTGTAGAACCTAAGCATCTTTCTGTGGGCAACCAAACGGGCACTTTCAAATTAGCTCAAATTATCCAATTCCAAAGAGCGAAAACACACATAGACCAGATAGATGCTAACTTGTAAGTACTCTGTTTTTACTCTGTGAGGATGAAAGTTGTACAGGGAAAAGATGGTACATTTTTATTTGATAGAATGTGTCTTGTTCAATTAGCACCTGTGAAGTTCTTTACTGCTTTCCTTTTCCTTTACTTTCTTCCCTCCTTTCATTTCTTTTCAAGAAAGTAAATATCCCACTTAGGGTTCATTCTTCCATCGCTATCAAAAAGAAAGACAAAAATCGAAAATATTTCCAGCTGTTTGATGTTTAGTAGTTGTTGAACAAGTTTAACCTGTTCAAAGAATATGAAATGGATGCAGAAATCAGGTGAAAACAGTAGTTTCTCTTGAAAAATATAAAACCGTAGATATACCAAATTGTTTTAAAAAGTTCGTCATCTCTTGATTTGGAAATTTATCTACATAGTAAAGAAAAACTTAGACGTTGTGAATGCTCCACCAAATGCTGAACAAGACAAAGAACAAGATAAAAGAAGTGCACAAAGAGTATTGATTAAAATTGGAAAACAATCTTGCAGTAAAAAGAAAAAAGTAATGGGAAGTAAAATTGCAATTTTTGAGACATTTTCTTGGAGATTGGTGACAAGAGAAAGCAAAATAAGGAGAATGTTTTCTTAAGCAAGATTTTATTGTTTATAAAAAAGAAGAAGAAAGAGAAGAAGGAGGAGGAGGAGGAGGAGGAGGAAAGGGGTGTGAAATACAAATAAGGTTAACCTGACAATATATGTCTTGAACACAAGAACAATATTACCTATTTATTTTCCTATTTAGTTTCAGCCCTTTGGCTGGAATGTCCTCCATAGTTTCGCTCTTATTGTTTTGCCCATTTCCATGTAGTTTTGCAAAGAAAATTTTTTAATGCGGTGGAAAACCAGTAGGGTCACCTTTGGGAAGAGTATGACAACCAGGCAAGTTTATAGAGTAATATTTTGAATTATTAAAAGAATAAAATACAAGAATACATTGTTTGCAGACACTGACTTAGCAAAACTAGTATGGCTACATTTTCACATGATACTACTTTTACAGGTCTGTCCTGAATGTGAAACACTTGAGCTAGAGCCTACACTGTAACTGCTTGCCTTTCTCTCTTTTAAAGTTAACGGTAAAGAAGGAAACATTTAAGTGTGCATTTAGCAATTATTATTATCATTGTGAAAACTGCAATTTGGCTTTTAAGTTTTGGGTTCAATTCAAATTGTACTGCTTACATGTATTTGTTATCTTAAATTAGAAAAAATAGAAAGTTTTGCATTTCAAACTGTTCTCAGAGAAAATAGGTAGGTAAAATTAGTTGTCTTATTACATCTGTGAATATAAAAATTATTTTTGAATCATTATATTTTGAAGTTCATATATTTTAGAGTTGAAACCCATTATCATAATCTTCATGTTGATTAGTTTTCCAAACTGAGAAGTGTTTAGTTACATTTTTTCCTAGATTATTATTTATCTCATGTAATTGTGTCCACAGTAGCTGAAGATAGCAATTCACGTTAAGTCATTATACCTCATGTTACTGCTTATGTTATTTTTTAATCGTATCGGGTCCTGCTACAAGTACATTTATACCCGGAAGACTCTCATCTTTATATAAAAGAGCACTATATCATACCTGGAGGTTCTCTGCAGAGTCACCTTTTTACTGCTTAGGCACTTGATATGCCACATAGTACTCCTTCATTGGAAGTAGATAGTTCTGGGGAAAAAAAATTCCACGATCTTCAGCATTTCTCTCTACCATTTATTTGTCTCATTCTAGAAATTACATACTTGCTTGCTGGAAACATTAGGTGGATGTGTGCAGATGGTTCTGAAAACAGGTATAGTCTGGAGTGTATGTACATTTGTACACAACCATAAACTTAAAATAACCTGATTAATATTCCATTGAAGCTTTTAATCAGATTCTTTTCATCAGATTATTGTCTACCTAAATTATATAAGTAGATTATTAAATACTATTGAGTAAATTGGATTTCACAGGACATCTCTCAGGAATTTCTTTTTTGAACTTTTTTTTTTTTTTTCCTTTAAAAATCAGTACTGGCACTCATTAAAAAAAAAAAAGCAAATACTATGAAAGGGCATACAGTGAAAAGACATGTCCCTCCCACTCTTGCCCTCTGGCCTCCTAGTTCCCCTCCTGAGATGCAATGAATATTACCTGTTTCTTCTGAGATTGTCCTTAAGTCTCAAGACATAAAGCATACTATTTTTTCACACAAGGGGTAGCATGCTGTGAACAGGTAGTCCCTGACTTGGTGTGCATTGGCGTTTTTTACATCCGTCTGTCTCCCCCCACACACCATATCTTATGTATGTATGTATGTATTAAAATACGTTTGCAAGTTTATATGTAATGTTTCCAACTTCCAAAGACAAGTAAAAATCAGGTTTATAAAGATAGCTATGATAAAAAGCAACAGTAGTGAAAACTAAGAAAAGAAAAGTATTCAACTTACGTCAGAATTGATTTACAATGGAGTCTTTGGGACAGAACCCTGTTTTAAGTCGGAGACTACCTGTACGCTATTTCGTACCCTTGCTTTTTTTTTTTAATAATATAGGGATTTCTTTTTTGTAGTTTCACACATTATATTTAACACTGAAAATATATAGGCTATGACAGACAGAAAATTTTCCTAGACAAAAAGATTTGTAGATTCCAGATATATGGAAATTTCTGGTTTGTTTGTTTGTTTTTTACTTTCTGACAAAAAAAAAAAAAAGTGATCTTTATTGATGTATTAGATAGCCTTATGGCCAAAAATGTTTGGCAAAAAAAATTCTGAACTAGGAGTCTTCCTTAGGCTTGGGATTTGTTGTCCTATAGGAACTCAGAAAAAGCCCCTCCACCCCAGATGAGTTGAGAAAGTGTGACCTAACTCATTTGATATGGGATTCTGGACAGTGCTTTGAGGGAACTTTTGTTAATTTTCTAGGGTGACAAATAGATTTCCAGTGTAACCTGAAGTTTCTCATAAAGATAAACTGTGTTTGAAAATAAAGCTTTCTGCTTTAGACTTAGGAATATAAGTGCGTTTTAGAAGTGACACACTTACTACATTTGTGAATAGTTTAAAATAGCTGTGAAATAATGTGATTAATAAAATTCTCATTCTGTGGAAGTAACTTTAAAATATTGTCTTTGCAGTTAGGAAGGAATAAGGAAATATGTCAAGGGTATTAGCATTTTATAATGAAATTTGAAGTTATAAAAAGGAAGTGAAACTGCTATAGAGATTAAACACAAAGCTTATCTTAATTATTTTTAAATTTTTGCTAATTTCACCAGTTTCTGAAACCTACTTCTCATTTCTTTTTGTTTTCCCTAAATTCTTTTTGTTTTTAATGTGAATTTAGATTATTTTAAATCTTATGATAATTTTATATTTATATGATTTTTGTTATTTCTGTGTGACACAGTAATTCTTTAACACATTTTTTTTTTTCACAAAATCTGATTTTTTTGCAATTTAACTACTCTTTAAAAAATCTTTAAGTTACCCTTTGTTGAGATTCATATATCTGAGACTGGAAATAGTTTTTTGTTCAATGATAGTTCTGACAAATGAAACCAGGTCAGATAAAAAGTTTGACTTAAAATGCTTATTAGAACAACAGGAGATTGGATGGTAGGTGCTAAAGCTGTTATTGTTGTTGAAATCATCATAATAATGAGGCCTAATTAAGTGGTTCCTTAACAGAAACCCCAAGAACCTCCCCCTTCTGGGGCCTAGCTGTAACATTAGTTTTTACAGTCACTAGATAATAACATTAGGCTCTAACAGTGGAGAAAAAATATGAAAATGGACTAATATGTCATGGTTCTTTTGTCCTAGGGTTGTAAAGTTGAGCTAGAAATTGAAATTTTTCTATGTTTTCATAATTTTTTTAGAGTAAGTAATAAAATACATGATATGAGGAAATCAGTGGCAGTATTAAAATATAATTTTTTTCTGAATAATAAATTTATTTATGTATTTTGCTTAATTAGAGAGTTTAAAACTTTTTAGAATACAGTGGGATTTTCATTGAACAATATCTGACCTTTTTTTGTTCTTTTACATGTTTTGAAATGCCACTAAATAAATGTCTCTTTTTATAGGAAAAAACAACTCTTTGAATTTTTATCAAAATAATTTTTTTCTATTTATTATTTTGTTTGAAGAATTACTCATTCTAAAGGTTCTACTATATCTCCACATGCACCTGTTAGGGTGAATGCATCCAGCTTTTTAAAAAAGTAAAATATTATACCTTCATAACTTTATTCTCGAATACCCTGAACTTTTTCTAATCCAAGAGGTTCAGCGAATTTAATATAAATTCCCTTTCTCTCCTGCAAGTCCCATTAAAGATGTATGACATTACATTTACAAATTATCATTTGTTAATTATCAAGGAAGGTATCAGTCTCTATACCTGAGCCAGGTAATTGGATAAGTTGTTACCATCACTTGCTTGAAGAAAAAATTTCAACTTTAAGGTTTTGGTAAATTGTTTGTTAGATTCTTGAATAAAAATAAAATTTTACTATATACATTTTAGAAGAAATAACTATAACAATAATATAATTAGGAATAATTTGCCCAATTTGCTCCTTTTTTTGTACTTCTGTGTATTGCTAATACTGAAGAAATATTTGATGGATATTTGTATGTATCTACTTATATTCTAGGTTGAGAATTGTACTTAAAAGGAAGCAGTAAGTTAGTGTTCACTTCATAAATCAATATCAGTTTTGGTAGGTTTTAACCAATTTAATTATTAGTTCAATAATTTGCTTTAAAAAGCAATATGAAATACTTTCATTTATTTTGTTCAGATAATGAGTCCCACAAGGAGAATTAGACAGATAAAAGTCGACTCATAAGATTTCCCCAAAAACAAAGAAAGAAACAACCTACTAAAATAAGTCAGATGGACCTGAAAATTAATTATTGCCCTCAAATATCCAGTTTATGAAGTAAACTAATAATGGGATCAAGTTCTTCAGTGAAACTAGTATGTTCCAGGTTTTTGAGAGGTAATCTGATTTTATCACTCTGTAGGAAATTATATCAGAGTAACACTGAAAAGGTGATTCAAACTGGTTTTTTGTTTTTAGAAAAAATAAAAATTTTACAAAAGTGCCCCCAAGGCACTGGAGTTTGACCAAAAATACCAAGACAGAGGGGACTTGCTTGAAAAAATTAGTAACAGCTAAGGAGCTCTGGTGGTGTAGTGCCTAAGGCATTTGACTGCTAACCAGAAGGCTGGTGGTTTAAACCCACCAGCCACTCCTTGGAAGGAAGGTTGGGCAATCTACTTCCATAGTGACACTGTCTCGGAAACCCAAGGAGGGGTTGGATCCGACTCAATGGCAGTGAGAGTTAAATGAAAGTAACTTAGCATGGTATACAGTACGCCTTTTAAAATATATAATTATCAACTATAAGAAATATCTAACATTTGGACTAGATCATCTCGTACAAATAAAAAGTACGTATATCCAAAACAGGGAGCTCTGGTAGCATAGTGGTTAAGGCACTTGACTGCTAACCAGAAGACTGGTGGTTCAAACCCACCAGCCCCTTCTCGGAAGGAAGGTTGGGCAATCTACTTCCGTAGTGACACTGCCTGGGAAACCCAAGGAGCGGTCGTTATGAGTCGGGTCTGACTCAAAGGCACATAACAACAACAACAACATCCAAAATAAGTTTTAAAAAAAAAACAACTAATTTACCGTAAGAAAAAATGGCAAACCTTAATA
>NW_006921856.1:271851-279805 GCF_000298275.1 Orycteropus afer afer
TATTCTAGGATTTGGATAATGGAATAATTTATAAGGTAATTATTTTAAAATGTTGTGATTTCTTTATATGCTACCATTATAAGCATATAAAGTACTTTGAAAAATTTTAATCACACATGAAGTTTTGTTTTTCTATAAATAGTCTTGTATGTATGATGATTTCTTCTAGAGTTGGGTCTTTAAGTACAATATTATTTTAGGATAATCATTGATAGTGAATATATAATTGAGCTACAGTTGTAGACATAACTGATGGTAGACTGCCTTGATGCAGCTCTTTCCAATGATTTGTAGAGATTAAAAGAGTAGTGGAAATGGTGAGTTAGGAATTGCTTTATAAAGACATTGGAGGATTGAAAAGGATCCTGGGGTTTCCAGTTACCTCTGAATCATTTTCACCTAGAATCCAGGTTTAGTGGTTACATGTGCTGCTTAAGTGCTCTGTTCAGGAAGTAAAAATATTTTTGTAGCATCAAACATTGTTTGGTTACAGATTATAAATGAGCAAATGGAGCAGCATTCACATAGAGGGAAAGCTGGACAGATAGGAGTGCATAGTTAAGAAGGGTACAGGGAGAGGGTAGTCACAGGGAGCCACAGGGATGGGAGGGGAGGAGAGTTTGTTATGGTCAGGAATGGTAATTGGGGTGTGAAATCAAATGCACAGGAACTGTTGAATGTAAAACAAATTTTGCTCTGTAAATTTGCACCCAAAGCACAATAAAATTAAAAAAATAATAATAAATGAACAAATGAGGTACCTATTTTCCACCCATTTCAAAAGGAGAAATGGAGAATGTTCAGTATATTAGCATGCCATATGTGATTGCATTTAACTTCATAGGCAATACATGCATATAAAGGTACTACTCATGAAAATAAAAAAAACTTTCTATACCCAAGGAAGTCTAATCATGAATTATCCCTATCTTTTCTATATAGATTGCCACATGTATCACTGCTAGTACATATTTTGTGATAGAGACTCAGGAGGAATCATATGAAGCAAAATAATTATATATTTATTCTTTCTCTACCTTGATCCATAAAGGATGTGAGGCAGTTTATAAATGAATATATGCGTGTACTTTAAACATTTAGTAAGAATCCACCCCCACCACCATTACCAGTTGCTGTTGAGTCAATTCTGAGTCATGGCAACCCCATGTGTGTTAGAGTAGAGAGGGTTTCATAAATCAGGATCTTATAAGGGTAGGAACTTATGGTATGGGTGAAATAAACAGCAACTATAATCAAGCCCTAAAGTGGAATCTTGGACATGGCTCTAAGCTTCCTAGTCATTAATTGTAAAAGCCTGTTACATTTTCCTAAAATTAATTAGGAAAAAAAAATTAAGTCCTCAGGGAAAGAAGCACAGCTCTGAAAGAAATAATTTTTCACAAGGGGCTTCCTATGGGGTACACTCAATATGAAATTCTTAATAGCGCTATAGCAGGTGGAGATATTGTTTCTTAAAGCTGGCTCAGACAATGTTTCCCTGCTATTCATGGGGTTTTCAGTGGCCAGTTTTTTCAGAAATGGACCTAGCCATGTCCTCCTTCTTAGTCTGTAAGCTCTATTGAAAGCTGTCCACCAAGGGTGATCCTTCTGGTATTTGAAATACTAGTGGTATAGAGTCTAGCATCACAGCAACCTGCAAGCCACCACAGTAAGACAAACTGACAGATGAGTGGTGATAGTTGGAGAAATGATACATTTACTTGGATCCACAATCAGCACCCATAGAAACAGCAGTTGAGATACTGAATAATGTATTGCACTGGTCAAATACGCTGAAAAAGACCTCTCCAAAGTGTTAAAGAGCAAAGATGTCACTTTGAACACTAAGGTGTGCCTGACCCAATCCATGGTATTTTAGGTAGCCTCATGTGGATGTGAGAGGTGGTCAGTGAATAAGGAAGACCTAGAAGAACTGAAGCACTTGAATTGTGTTGGTGAAGAAAATTGAATGTACCATGGACTGCCAGAAGAATGAACAAATCTTTTTTGTAGGAAAGCTCAATAATGACCAGAATTACTGGTCAGATGGCATCTGATAAGACCCCCAATACTATGGCCCTGGAATACATTCTGCACCCAGAATAAAACTCACTCCCAGGGGTTGGCTCTCAGCCCAATATTTAACAACATGTACATTCAGACCACTCAACCCAGGATGATGCACCCACATACTCTATGGTAATACATCCCTTACAGCAATAGACCACAGGACACCAACATTAAAATTGACAAAATGCAGGACAAATAGGATTGCATAAATATGAGGGGCACAGGGGGAGGGTTACTGGGTAGGGAGGGGAGGAGACTGGGTTAGGGTTAGACATGGTAGATGGGGAGTGAAATTAAATGCACGTGTTGAATGCAAAATAAGCTCTTAAAAAAAAAAAAATCTGTCTTGGAGGAAGTGCAGCCAGAATGCTCCTTCAAAGTGAGAATGGCCAGACTTATCTATTGTGCTTTATTTATGTTGTCAAAAGGACCAAACCCTGGAAAAAGTTATCATGCTTGGAAGAGAAGAGGGTCAGCGGAAAAGGGGAAGACCCTCAATGAGACAGATTGAGACTGTGGCTGCGACTCTGGGCTCAAGCACGACAACAATTGTGAGACTGGCACAGGACCAGGCATGTTTCGTTCTGTTGTACACAGGGTGGCTATGAGTCGAAATTGACTTGATGGCACCTAATAACAACAACAACAAAGCTGGCCCATTATAGTGTCCAGTAGTCAAGAATTTAAGACTTAATCACCGAATCAGCTCAATTAAGGTAATTCTGTGGAGTGGGAATAAAATAATATGGTTCAGGTATGTAGTGTTCTGATAGTCCAGGAATAAACTGCATACTTTTCAAAGAAAAATCTTCTTTGATAGTTACGGTATTGTTGGACAATCTTTCTGGTTATTAGAAAGTTCTTATATCAATCATAATTTGCAGATATTGGGCCTATTTCAGACCTTTGATGACAAACTATGTCTACTCCCTTTCCATAAAGCTCTCTACATATAAGAAGTTATTACATTATTATCTATCTTTTATTTTGTTCTTAACATGTTAAAAATTCCCCAAAACAAAGAGATACATATTTTCAAAAATACTATTCCTTTATGAATCTAGAACATATTATTAACATAGGTTTCTTTCTTTCTTTTTTTTAATGCAGTAAAACCTGTGAACACCAGAACCTGTGTAAGGAAAAAAAACTTTCCAGAGAAAAAAACCTCAGATATTTACCACTAAAATAAGTGATTAAAAGGTGGTAAGACCATGCACCCTGTCAAAGGTGGAAAACTTGCAAGAACTGGAAAAAGAAGCCAGTCTCATTGAGTTCCATCCAGGTCTCACTGTGTAATTACATTGTTTGTATATATTTTATGATTTACTTTCTTCACTTAGCAATATTTTATATTAATTTCCACATTAGTCCCTATGCATGTGTTTCTTGTCAGTACAAATGATGTTTTCATTGTAGTACATACAGATTTTCATCATTTTCTAATAATCACATAGTATCCCATAATATAGTTTTACCATAAGTTATTTAATCAGTCCCCTATTAATTAATATTTTTATTGCTTTTTTCCCCTTATTACCAACAGGACTACAGTGAGTATACCTACAGATCCTTGTATACTGATAAAAATATGTCTGTAGGATAGATTTCTAGAAGTAAAATTAGTAGGTCAAAAGGTAAGTGTATTACATTTGGGTGGTAGTTGCTAGTTGCTAGGGAGTTGATTCTGACTCATGACAACCCTATGTATGCAGAGTAGAACTGCTCCATAGGGTTTTTAATGCTGTCACCTTTCAGAAACAGATCACCAGGCCTGTCTTCTGAGGTACCTCTTGTGGGTTCTAATCACCTTTCAGCTAGTAGTCAAGCATTTAACCATTTGTACCACCATGAGATTGCCACTTTGCCCTCCAAAAAGGCTGTATTGATTTACATGTGAACTGTGTATTATGTACCCTCTTCTCCCCACATCACACTCCATTATTCATTGAATTTTTTTTCATTTGTCTAGTTCAATCTTATATGTAAGTATTTTAGTATCTTGTAATATTTTCCTATTTACAAAAGTACTTTGTGCTCATTTAAAAAACCAAAAAGAAAAATAAAATTAACCATCAAGCAATATATAACATGTGACGGCAACTCCAAAAAGCAAACTTACTGCCGTTGAGTCGATTCTTTCTCACAATGACCCCCACTGGGTTTCCAAGGCTCTAAATCTTTATGGAAACAGACTGCCTCGTCTTTCTTTTGTGGAGTGGCTGGTGGGTTTGAACCATTGACTTTCTGGTTAGTAGCCAAGTTCCTTAACCACTACACCACCAGAGCTGGGAAGAGAAAGTTCTCTGAAATAACATCCAGGAATAACCACTCTTAAATAAATATTCAAGCTAGAAATTTTTTGCTAGAAATATAATACATCTACATTTTTGTCCTTGTTACTTTTTTTGAGAGGAATATTGCATAGCAAAAAGCAGTTGTGTTTTAGAATTAGATAGACCTCAGTTGAGTCTCATTCTACTGAACTGTAAAATTTGGTGGCAAATTTTACTTAACCCTTCTGAATCTCAGTTTTTTCATCTGTAAGAATGTGAAGTTAGATTAGGTGAAAGCACACTTCTCAGCAATTCCATAAAATGTTAACTTTATTTCTTCCTCTCTTTTGCTCTCACTTCATACTTTATGAGAAAAACAAAGGACATATTTCCTAAAATACCATGTTTTATTGCAGAGGTTAGCAATCCATAATATGTCAAAGGAGGAGGTATCTGACAAGTGACTTTAGTATAGTAATGGACCTGCCCCTGGTAAGGAACACTTACTCTTTTGAGAGCTGATTCTTCCCATCATCCCATGACACCATCCCTTCACTTAACCTCCTTTAGTTCTATGGCATTTTAAAGCCAAATGTTGTTTGTTAGGAAAACATGAATCTTTAGGTATGAAGGAAGTACCTTTCTTGTACCCTTTTGGAATAAAATCGATCAGATAATCCTGGAATCAACCAAACAGAAAAACATTTTATGCAGATAGTTTGTCTTAGGAAAGCTCTATGCTAAAGTAGAGAAACACAATAAGGATTATATCCTGGAAACCCTAGGTGGGTACTTTGCAATATTTAACATATTGTGTGTTTCTTACGGACACTTCTGTAACTAGCACAGTATTTTAAATATATGTTTATTTCAATACTATTTGTCTGCTAAACTAACAAATAAAGAATCTGTGTCTAGAGTTGGAATGGTCTTTAGCCTTTGGAGAAAACAGTTACCTATCCATTCATTCACTCATCCAGTAAACATTTATGAATTGCCCCTTATGTGCCATGTGCAATGATATGGATACAGAAAAGACAGTTTTTGTCCTCAATGAAGCTCCTGTGGTAGGGCACAGAGAGAAAAAGGAGGGAGGGAGGGAGGGAGAGAGAGAGAGAGAGAAAGGGAGAGAGAGAGAGAGAGAAAGAGAGGGAGAGAGAGAGAGAGAGATTAGTGAACTAATAAATTTACAATTTTGTTTTAAAAGTGCTATGATAGTTATGCATGAAGGACTGTGAAAGTACAAAGGAGGGGCCCCTAACCCAGTCTGAGGAGAGAAAGTGGGCTATAGAGGACTAAGGAAAGTAAGCTGGTAAAGTGACATTTTAGATGAATTTTATAGATCAGACAGAAGATCATGTGCAAAAGTACAGAAACAATTAAAGTCAATGAACATTTAGTGAATGTCTATCATGTGCCAAACTCAAGAAAGCATGAAGTGTTCAGAGAACAGCAAGTTATTATATATGACTGAAATATAGGCTATAAATTGGGAATCAGTGGAAGGTGGGACTAGAGAATTAGGCAGAAGCCAGATCATAAAGGATCTTGTATACCATGCTAAATAGTTCAGACTTTATTCATAAAAAGCGACAAGATTGGACTTACGTTTTGGAAAGTCATACTGGCATTAGTATAGAAAATAAATTCAGGAATGCTAATGCTAGAGGCAGGGCCTCCATTTAGGAGGCTATTATAAAAATCCATGCAGGAAATCATGAGGGTCTGAAATAAAGCAGCAGCCATGGGAATGGAAAAGAAAGGACAGATATGAGAGATATTTAAGCAATGAAAGAGACATATCTAGAAACATAGGTGTCAACGTATACTAATCTCTTTCCCATATCTACCTTTAACTGTTTTGGCTCTATTATTTTATTTTTTAAAATTTTTATTGTGATTTGGATGAAAGTTTACAGAGCAAATTCACTTTCCATACAGCAGCTCACATACACTTTGCCTCATGATGTTGACTGCAATTTCCCACAATGCAACAGCTCCCCTCCCACTTCCTCCCCATAGTTACCTCTTCCCTGTGTCCTTCCTTCCATGTACTCCTGACCCCCAGAGGTCTCCCTGTGCATACACAGCCCTTCTATTATCCCATGATTCACCTCTCCAAGGAGTGTATCTACCTGCTGTAAATGGTCACCTCATATGCCTGTCTTTTGTTTGGCTGGAAGCCACAGGAGTGGGTTCAATTCCAAACCTAAGGGCAGCTAGGAGCCACAGTCTCAGGGGTTCCATCAAGGTCTATCAGACCAGCAAACCTGGTCCCTTTTTTTTTTTTTTTTGAATTGTGATTTGGGTGAAAATTTACAGTGCAAATACACTTTCCGTACAGCAGTTCACATACACTTTGTCTCATGACATTGATCCCGATTTAGCACAATGCAACATCTCTCCTCCCGGAGAGGTGATAGATACCTCTCCCCTGTGTCCATCTCTCCATGCACTCCTACCCCCTGAGCTGTCTCCCTGTGCCTGAGCAGCCCTTCTTTTTCTCATGCTTATTCTCTCCAAGGAGTGTATCTTGGAGATAATGAGTGTAAATGCTCAACTGATATGCCTGGAAGCCACAGATGTGCGTTCAATTCCATACCTGAAGGGCAGCTACAGGCCATAGTCTAAGGGGTTCCACCAGGCTCCCTTGGGCCAGCAAAGCTGTTCCCTGCTTTTTTTTTCTCCAAATGATTTTGAGTTTTGTTCCACATTGTTCTCCCTGTCTATCCAGGATCTACTACAAATATCCTCTTCCAAGTGGTTGACAGTAGTAGCCGAGCACCATCTATTTCTTCTGGTCTCATAGTCGTATAGGCTGCAGATCAGATAGTGTACCAGTCGCTAGGACTAGTTGTTTCCATGAATTTTTGGTTTTCTTCATTCTTCTTGGTTCTGGATGAGGAGAGACCCATCGTTGCATCTAGATGGCAGCTTGCAAGCTTTTAAGATCTCAGTCACTACTTGCCACAGTAGGAGGTGGAACAATGTTTTCTGTAGTAAGTTATGTCAATTGAGCTTGATGTCCTCTGTGACTATGGTCCCAAGCCCATAGGTTCAACTACTCGGTCCCTCTGGATAGCTGGCTGTGACCAAGAAGTGACTACAACCTTGCCCCTTGTCAGCCCCATTATACAGCTGGGAATTCAGATCATAGACATAAAGTTGTTGGACCACTTTCTGCCAACCCTATACATGCTCTTGGGTGCACTCTCCACTTCATATACATACCTAATATTTCAGCATGTCCACCCATATACCCGTGTTTGCCTTCACTAACCATGCCGTACTATATGCACCAAAGGATTCGTCTTTGTTGTCTGTACTTCCCACGTACCTCTTTATGTCTTGCTCTTCCTCAATGCCACTATATTGATCACTCACATTTGGTACATTGCCCTTCTCTTCACCCAAATAAAAACTTATCTCTATCTATGTAACAGTATTCCCTACCCTACCCTCCCATCCCTGGTAACCAACAAAGAAAATGGTCTTCCATAGGTAAATGTTTCCTTGACTATTACAATAACAGATTAATACCATATTTGTCCTATTGTGACTGAATTATTTCACTCAGCATAATGTCCTCCAGGTTCATCCACATTATG
>NW_006921856.1:285708-286230 GCF_000298275.1 Orycteropus afer afer
ATTTTTATTTATTCTCTTACCCAGTCTTTCTCTAGGAGGGTCTTGTTCAGTTTCATGTGTTACTCTTTTTCTGTTGATCGTCCTATTGTTGATTTCTAATTTGATATTGTTATGATCTGAGAAGATGCTTTGCAGTATTTCAATGTTTTTAAATATATTAAGGCTTGCTTTATGGCCTAACATATGGTCTATCATGGAAAATGTTCTATGTGCACTGGAGAAGAATGTATATTGTGTTGCTGTTGGGTGAAGTCCTCTGTAGATATCTATAAGGCCCAGTTGGTGTAGTGTATTATTTAGCTCTTCTGCATCTTTGTTGAGTTTCTTTCCAGTTGTTCTATTTTTCGAAGAAAGTGGTGTATTAAAATCTCCCACTATGACTGTGGAGTCATCTGTTTGGGTTGTCAACTGTTTTTAAGTCTGATTTATGGATTTGGGGGCTCTTTCACTGGTTCCATAGATATTTATTATGGTTATATCTTCATGATCAATTGATCCTTTAATCATTATATAATGTCCTTC
>NW_006921856.1:286330-291895 GCF_000298275.1 Orycteropus afer afer
AAGTCCAAGAGAGCCAAAATGTGATCTAGAATATATCCCTCCTGAATTTAGAGACCATCTAAAGAATAGATTTGATGCATTGAACACCAGTGACCGGAAACCAGATTAATTGTGGGATGATATCTAGAGCATCATCCGTGAAGAAAGCAAGAGGCCATTAAAAAGATGAGAAAAGAGGAAAAGACCAAAATGGATGACAGAAGAGACTCTGAAACTTGCCCTTGAGCAGAGATTAGCTAAAGCAAATGGAAGAAATGACAATATAAAAGAATTGAACGGAAGATTTCAAAGAGCAGCTCAAGAAGACAAAGCCAATTACTATAATGAAATGTGCAAAGACCTGGAGTTAGAAAAACAAAAGGGAAGAACATGTCCAGCATTTCTCAAGCTGAAAGAATTGAGGAAAAAATTTAAGTCTTGAGTTGCAATATTGAAAGATTCTAAGGGCAAAACATTGAATGATACAGGGAACATCAAAAGAAGATGGAAGGAATACACAGAGTCACTGTACCAAAAAGAACTGGTCGATCTTCATCCATTTCAGGAGGTGGCATATGATCTAGAACCAATGGTATTGAAGGAGGAAGTTGAAGCTGCAATGAAGGAATTGGCAAAGAACAAGGCTCCGGGAATAGACAGAATACCCATTGAGATATTTCAACAAACGGATGTCGCACTGAAGACACTCACTCAGTTATGCCAAGATATTTGGAAGACAGCTACCTGGCCAACTGACTGGAAGAGATCCATATTTGTACCCATTCCAAAGAAAGGTGATCACACAGAATGTGGAAATTATAGAACAGTATCATTAATATCACACGCAAGTAAGATCTTACTGAAGATAATTCAAAAACGGTTGCAGCAGTATATTGACAGAGAACTTTCAGAGGTGCAAGCTGGATTCAGAAGAGGATGTGGAACAAGAGATATCATAGCTGCCGTCAGATGTATCTTGGCTCAAGGCAAAGAATACCAGAAAGATGTTTACTTGTGCTTTATTGACTATGAAAAGGCATTTGATTGTGTGGATTATGACAAATTATGGATAACATTGAGAAGAATTGGAATTCCCAGACACTTAATTGTACTCATGAGGAAACTGTACCTTAACCAGGAGGCTGTCGTTCGAACAGAACAAGGGGACACTGCATGGTTTAAAATCAGGAAGGGAGTGCATCAGGGTTGTATCCTTTGCCCATCCTTGTTCAATCTATATGCTGAGCAAATAATCCGAGAAGCTGGACTATATGAAGAAAAACGTGGAATCATGATTGGAGGAAGAATCATTAACAACCTGAGATATGCTGATGATACAACTTTGCTTGCTGAAAGTGAGGATGACTTGAGGCACTTACTGATGAAGACTGAGGAACACAGTCTGCAGTATGGATTACATCTCAATGTAAAGAAGACAAAAATCCTCACAGCTGGACCAATAAGCGCATCACAGTAAATGGAGAGAAGATTGAAGTTGTCAAGAATTCACGCTGCTTGGTTCTAAAATCAAGGCCAATGGAAGCAGCAGTCAGGACATTAGACAATGTGTAGCACTGGGTAGGTCAGCTGCGAAGGAACTCTTTCAAGTGCTGAGAAGCAAGGATGTCTCCTTGAGGACTAAGGTGCCCTGATATTTCCAATCACCTCATATACATGTGAGAGCTGGACAATGAATAAGGAAGACCAAAGAAGTGTTGATGCTTTTGAGTTGTGGTGCTGGCGAAGAATGCTGAAGGTACCATGGACTGCCAAAAGAACTAAGAGATCTGTCCTGGAAGAAGTTCATCCAAGATGCTTCTTGGAAGCGAGGATGGCCAGACTTTGTCCCACCTACTTTGGTCATGTTGTCAGAGGGAACCACTCCCTGGGGATGTCATACTTGGTAAGGTGGAGGGTCGACAAAAGAGGGGAAGGCCTTTGACAAGATGGATTGACAGGGTGGCTGCAAAAATGGGCCCAAGTATGTAGCAAGGATCATGGAGCTGGCATGGTATTGGGTGGTGTTTCGTTCTGCTGTGCATGGGGTGATTGTGAGTCAGAAGCGACTCGACGGCACCTAACAACAACAACATGAAAACCCTGTGGAACAGTTATACTTCATAGTGCATGTGGTTGCCATGAGTCAGAATTGACTCTACGGCAACTGGCTATCTTAAACATATACTTAAAAATTGATCACTCTGTTTATGTGCTTAGAAAACTGTTTGGAAGAAGCCAAACAGTGATGAAAACTTACTATTAGGGAATAGGAATGAGGGGAAGAAGGAAGCAATTTTCACTTTTTAAACATGGCTGTGATTGTTAGAATTATCTGTCTTAAAGAACTTACCACATTGTTAGGACTTAAATGTTTTACTCCAGTCTCTTATTGCTTTCATAATTTCTAATAGACAGTCTGCTATAATCCTTATCTTTGTTCTTCTGAAGGTAAGTAATTTTTTTCTCTGGATTCTTTGAAGATTTTCTGTCTTGGATTTTCTGCAGTTTGAATATGCAATTCCTATATGTAGGTTTTTCTTTCTTTCTTTCTTTCTTTCTTTTTTTTTTTTTAATATTCATTCTGCTAGGTATTCTCTGAGCTTCTTGGATCTTTGATTTTGTGTTTGTAATTAATTTTGGAAAATTCCTGGCCATTATTACTTCAAATATTTTTTCAGCTCTATTTTTTTGTCTCCTCCTAGTATTTCAATGATTTGTATGTTAAGTCTTTTGAAAATGTCTCACAGTTTGGTAGAAAATAGTCCCATAGAGAAAAAAAAAGTTCTATTCTTCTTTTCTTTTTTTTCCTTATTCTTTTTTTCTCTTTGCATTTCACCTTGCAAAGTTTCTTTTAGTATATCTTCAGGCTCATTGATTGTTTCCTTGGACATGTCAGTCTAATGATCAGGGACATTTTTCTTTCTGTCACAGTGATTTTTATTTCTAGCATTAACTTTTGATTTTGTCTTAGAGTTTCCATCTCTCTGCTTACATTGTCCATGTGTTCTTGCTTGTTGTTTATTTTTTCCATTAGAGTGCTTAACGTACTAATCATAATTATTTTAAATTCTTCATCTGATAGTTTGAGAATATTTGTCATATCCTAGTCTCATTCTGATGCTTTCTTTGTCTCTTCAAATTGTGTTTTTTTTTTTTCCCATGCCTTTTAGTATTCCTTGTAATTTTTGTAGAAAACTGGACATAATGCACCACATTAGAGAATGAGGTAAATTCGTCTTTAGTGTGAGGTTTTATGGCAATCTGATGGGAGCTGGATTTTATTTAATGTTTGCTGTAGAATTAGGTGCTAGAGGCTTCAGGTTCTTCTAGTAGCCTTGTTACCATCTCCCCTGTTTTCTTTGGATTTTACCTAAAAACTGTATCTTAAATAGAATCTCTGTCTATCAAGTCTTTAACCTATAACCTATTGTTATTATATCAGAGCCCTGTTGCCATAGTGGTAAGTTGTAAGAGAGGGGAAGTGTTCTATAAAATTGTGATTAAATTTCAGTCATTTAGTGAGCCTGTGTTCCTCGCTGAGACCTTCACAAGTATTTCTTAACTCCTTTACCCTTTTGGTGAGGTAGGAAGGCTAGATAGAGCTGGAGTCTGAGAAATACCCTTCTCCCAGGTTGGATAAGTCTCTAGCAAAGTCCTTCCTCTGGGAGAATACCCTGGAGTATAGCCATTTGTAGGAGAATGCTCTGGATGTATTTCACAATAATCATTCCTCCTTCCCCTTGCCATAAGGGGATTTTTCTTGGATCTTTACTGTGAGAACACGATGGGATTCCTGGATGTAAAATCCGCAGAAGTATGAGTTACCCCCAAGACTGTGATCTCCAGGAGTTTATCACTTTTATGCTAGTCCACACTCAACCTCCCACAAATCACCAAATTTAACATTTAAATATCGCTTCAGTGTAAGCTTTAGTGACTTCTGCTCCAGGTAAGCAGATCCATGCTGTGAGTCTGTAGATTCACCTATCTTACAAGATTTGAGGATGGTAGTTTGCCTTAAATCTTCCATTCTCTAATGGGCCCAAGAAAAGTCATTGATTTTCACTTTGTTTACCTTTTTGAGTGTTATTAGTGTGGGAGTGAAGACTTCCAAATTCTTAGCATATTGAAGCTGAAATGTGATGAGACTTTAGTAGCCCTAAATAAATTGTTTATTAGATAGTAGAATTTTGTGTTTGTTCAACACCTTCTTCCATCCCTCCCCATGTGGGAATTGGCAGCTTATTTTTTTAAAAAAAGGTTTAGGTGGAAAATTAAAGTTATATCCAAATACTTAGCTATAATGTAAAAGAGAGATTAGACTTGCTTCTATGGTGTCAAAAGATTTGTTAGGGGTTGGAAGATGGCATCATACTGACAGTCCTCAAGCTTATTCCCTCTAGCATTAAAGAAGTTGAGAAACTAGGTAAAACAGATGCAAATAATGATACTGGAGTTATGAGCAGCTAATGAGAAGACAAAATATTAGATTCAGTGAAAGCAGTGAAAGAGAACAGGTTAGGTGACTGGGAAAAATAAAGAAATCCAGCCAGTGGAGCTGAAGAGGAGTCACTAGAAATACAAAAGAGGTTGAGGAGGAGGGAAAGGAAAAAAAATCACATCATGGAACCCACAGGTGTTAAAGACCCAGAATGGCCATACTTGAAAGTTTTTCAAGGTGAGCCTGGGCTCTGAGTGGGGACAAAGATTGTACTGGGAAACAGAACAGGAGTCCCCCCCCCCAGCTTAAGCTGCTGCAAAGCCTTGAAGGGAGTATGAGAAAGGGAAGAGAAACTTTCTCCAAATAAACAAAACTCTAAAGCAGATACTTGACAGAGGGTTCAGGTCCAATTCTTAGTGACTTTTTTTTAGCACAGAGTGGATTTGGGACCTGGGATTTCATGACTTGTGGATCTGTGTGGAAGAGGGTGGGCCTTTGCCTTTGGGAACAATTGTCAGATCTGAATTGTGGGGCTTTGATTGACAGCTGGGTGCTATCATTGGCAGAGGGCCCCAGACAGGCCCAGGGGTTGAGCTGGCTGTTTTTTCCATGACTGCATTGCTGAATGAATCACCTCACACTAAGCACAGAAAACAGTCTCTGCCTTTCTATCTTGAGGTTCCCTTCTGGTGATTTTTTTCCCTCTTCTCCCCTGCATTGTCCAATAGGAGGAACATATTGAACCTCCACTAGTCAACCATAGCTACTACACCTCACACCTCACCCAACAGACAGGTAACACCACAGTATCAACAACAGGTGGTAGACAACACCTGCTTGTCCCAACTCCAAATCCTCTTCACAACAAACACAGACCTGTATCCAAATCTCCACCAGTGATTCCACAAACACAAAGAAAGCTGGAGAGCAACCCAGTGCAGCTGAGTTAATAACCAAAGAAGTACACCTGCTCCACACTTCCAGATACAGTAAAACATGAAATCATGGTGAAAAAAATCTGTACATGACTAACAAATAAAGACAACAACTTCAAAATATCTAGGAAACAACAGACAACCTCAAGTAAAAAAAAAAAAGGACAAGATAGTACATACTATCTTGTGTGTGTGTGTGTGTGTGTGTGT
>NW_006921856.1:291995-296740 GCF_000298275.1 Orycteropus afer afer
CAATTTAGTAATAGTCTTCTGGATTTCTATCTGTAGATTTAGAATCATTTCTAATTTTTCATTTATTTTGTCATTTTGTTCTTGTATTTTCTTCCAAATTTCTTCTAAGGTTTTTTCTGTATTTTCTTTGGTGTGTCTCTCAATCCTTTGAAGACACCTACATATAATTCTTTTGAATTCCTTATCAGAGAGTTCCAATGCTGCTTCTTCCTCAGGGATGTGTTCTGGTCTGTAACCTGTTCCCTTATTTCTACCACTTTATCTTGCTTCATTGTGTGGACTGTGATGATCTGTTGTCTCCAAGGCATCGTGGTATTTTATTAAGATCTCTGTTAATTGTTTGTGAAGAGCAGCCAAGGGTGATTCAGGCTCTTCTTGGTGGTTTTTATCATTGGCCCATTGGTGGAGAATGAGGTGCTGGCTCTTGCTCAGTAAGTGAAGTTGCAGGAGGTGTGGGTGTACTTTTATCTTACGGGGACTGTTGTTGTCTCCCACTCAGGCAAAAATTACAATTGAATAACCATCGAAAAAACTAAAAGCACATGGACAAAAAATACACCCTGAAATCACATAGGAACAGTAACCCAGAAAAAGAAAAAGTGGAGAAAAGAAGAAGAAAAAGGTAAATATGCAACATCTGGGGATAGGTCACTAAGAGAAAAAGGTAGAGAAGGAGAATAATGAAGAAAGAAAACAAACTAACAAACAGGAAAAAATAAAAGAAAAACCAACAAGGAATGGGGTTAACCATGAGAGAAAGAAAAAAATAAAAAATAAATAAATAAAAAGAATAAAGGAAAGAAAAAAAAAAAAAGAAGGTGTAAACTAGGACCTTTTCAGTTGTGTAGTGCAGATCCAGAGAGTTCTTGGCTTTACTGGAAAGGAGAACATCTTCTTAAGCCTCTGGAATCTGGTAGAGCGCTTTCTCTTTAGGTTGTCTGTAGCTGCTGGTTACGTGTTGATTTGTCTTGTCTTGTTTTTATTGTTTAATATTTTGAAAAGGTGAAGCTCACGTGTTTTATTTTATTATTGATTCAGGTGTGTTGGGTCATCTGCTGTTTTCTTTGTGATGGTGGAATCAGTGTGTTTAGTGTGGATATGTGTTTCTGTTTTTTGTAAAGAGGGTTTAGAGTTTGAAGTGGGAGGTTTTATGGTAATTGGCTGAATATGGTTTCTTCTATTGAGTGAGTGAAGTTATTGGTGGAGAAGGTGGGAGTAGAAGAAGGAAAGCTTGGTGTTGCTAGGGTCGGTTTCTAGGGCTTTGAGCAGGGTATTATTGATGACGTATTTATTTGCAAGACCATGGCTCAATTTCAGGAAAGATTCCTATTGTTAGAGGGCCGCAAATTTCCACCAATTTCAGGCATACTCGAAAACCCCGCCTCCGTGGTCCCACAGCGCCAAAGCATGGCTCCAAGGCAAAATTCACAGGACCACACTCAGCTGTGGTTTTTTTGTTCTCCGTGCCCTGTCTGCCAGTGGTGCTGATGCAATCCCACCAGACCGCTAATGGCCGGCTCTGGAGTTCGTCTGTGATACCGCCCACCTGCGGTGCCAAAGATGCACGCAATTTCAGCTGTGTTGGTGTCCAGGGAGTACCTGCTAGTGACCTGCAGTCCTGATATCCATGGCAAAGAAAAGCACGGTGTCTCCCAGTTTGACCCAAGCCTGCTCTGTGATATGCTGGGAGGGGAGGGAGCTAGCCTTTCTGGCGCAATGGTGAAATCTCCACCTGAATCTCAGCAGTGTTGCCCATGCCCACCTGCACCCAGATGACCCAGACAACCCAAATTACTGACAAAATCAGCTGCTGGAGGCAGGTCTCTGCTGCTGCCTGCTGGAATATTGTAGTGGTTGCTGGTATGCTGCTGGTATGCCTTCTTGACTCGGGAATCTCAGGCAGCCACCCTCGTCTGGCAGACAGTGACTGCCCCAGGAAAGTTTGCAATGGTCTCTCTCAGGTGCCCATCCACCCTCCACCAGTAGCTCTTTCCTAAATAATCTCCCTGTTCCTTTCCTCTAATTCTGCTCTCCTGTGTTTGGTGCACTCTGATTCAGTGAGCTGTTCAGAGCATAATGTTCCTAATTCAAATTGTTGTACCTAGTTTTCAAAGTCCTTAGATCCAGAGGGAAAAAAAAGCATTCTGCTTACTGGCCAGATTGCATTTTGAATCTCTATTATTTTGTTTTAATGTCAACCCTAAAAAGTATACAGTACAAATGCTATTCTCTTCCCTTGACAGTGAGGGACCTGTATGTTACAAGATCAATGAAATGCTCTGAATTGTGCCATCTTCAAGATTGTTGGTATGTTTGAATTCACTGTTGTGTCAAGCCATCTCAGTGAGGGTTTTCCTTGTTTTTGCTGACCATCTACCAAACATGATGTGCTTTTCTAGCATTTTTAGTCTTTCCTGATGATGTGTTCAAAATAGTGAAACAAAATTTCACCATCCTAGCTTCTAAAGGTCATTCTAATTGCATATAAGGTTTAGGATTCAACACATTTTTTTTTTCCTGGTGGGGTGGGGGACACAATTTAATCCATAACTTTCTCTAGCAAATAAAGTCTATCAAGAAATGCACTCCAGGTAGAAATTTAGACCACTAATTTACATGTAAATCCATGTATTATTCACAACTGTTTTTGGTTGCAGATTACAGAAACCTAACATGACTCAAAAATAGCAATGATCATGAAGGTGGTGCAGGACCAGGTGGTATTTTGTTGTTATACATGCATAGGGTTGCCATGAGTCAGAGCTGACTTTATGGCAACTAACAACAACAATAACTTGTGTGACCTAGTTTGTGTGAAAAGGAGGATTGATTTGAATAATAATAGGGTTGGTATCATAGAAGAGAGGAGGTAAACATGCAGCTGAGTGTCAGAAACAAATGGGACCACAAGTCCAAATGCCACCAGGGCACTCATCTCTGACATCTCTTCTGAATCTGACTTGAAATTCTGGGAGTTCCCTTTCAATGTATTGTTGTAGTTTTTGGATTATTTTCAGCAAAATTTTACTTATGTGTGATATTAAAGGATAATGTCCTTATTTTACTGGAAGACTTCTTTTGTGGGGGGCAGGGGGAATGGACACAAATGTAGGATCTCTTCCTGTCAATTAGCCAGATAGCTGTGTTCCAAATTTCTTGGCATAAAGTGAGTGCCTCCAGTGCTGAATCTGTTTGTTGAAACATCTCAGTGGGTATTCTGTCAATTTCTGGAGACTTGTTTTTCACCAATTCCTTCATTGCAACTTGGACTTCTTGCAGTACCCTTGATTGTTGATCATATGCTACCTTCTGAAATAGTTTAACATAGATCAATTCTTTCCAGTACAGTGACACTGTGTATTAATTCCATATTCTATTGACACTTCCTTCATGATTCAATATTTTTGCCCATAGAATTCTTCAGTATTGCAACCCAAGGCTTGAATTTTTCTTCAGTTCTTTCAGCTTGAGAAATGCTGAGTGTGTTTTTCCCTTTTGGTGTTCTAACTGCAGGTCTTTGCACATTTCATTATAATAATTTGTCTTCTTAAGCCAACCTTTGAAATCTTCTGTTCATCTCTTTTACTTCATTATTTCTTCCATTCGTTTTAGTGACCCCAGTGACTTGCCAATTAAAACAAATATGAAAAGCCATTTATCTCCCCCAGAAGGATTTATATTATATCCAGAGTTAGAAAATAATAGGACCACAAGGGCACATGGTTGGTGAGAGTGTAATATGGTATAGATTTTTGTCTGGAAGTGTTAAATGTTAAATTTTTATCTATCAAATCCATCTCTAGGAATATCCTGCAAAAATTCTTAAAGAGGATATAGATTTTTTTTTAAAAGCCTTCCTTTTTGCAGCCTAATTTCTAGTATTATAAATGGGAAATGCTATATAGTTATTAAAAAGAGTATGAATGTGCTATATTTAACTGCATTTATAGCCATGAAAATATATCAGTGATAAGCTATTGAACATGAAAAATCAAGTTACAAAGCCATGCAATATGATTCTACTTCAGAAAAAAAAAAGTTTCGTGTATCTTAAATATGTAAGTCCTTCAGTGACATAAATGGTTTGTACTTAACTATTATCTGAAAGTTTGGTAGTTTGAACCCATCCTTGGCAACCTACTTCTGAAACGGCACAGCTATGAAAACTCCACCTCACTCTGTGTGCTCGGACAGTGCCTGGGTGCCCTGCCCTGCTCTCCCTCCATTTTTTTTTTCTCTCTTTTTCTTTGTTCTGGTTTTTAGTTTACTTGCTTTTGTCTGTTTAAAAAGTACTACTATTATTAATACTTTTGTCCTTTTAACTATTATTGTTTACTCTTCCCCTCCCAGGTCCTAGTTTTCAGCTTTTTTCTTTTCCCTGTTCCTGGTTGCAATTTTTTTTTCTTCTTTTTTTCTCATGGTTAACCCCATTCCTTGTTTTCCTTTTAGCATTTTCTCCATTTTTTTTCATTATTCTCTTTCTCTGCTTTTTTTTCTTTTATTGCCCTATCCCCAGATAGTGCAGTTTTTCTTGTTTTTTTTGCTGACCTTCTTGTTTATCTGGAGGGCACATCCATTTTGTTTGTTTACATATGGAAGCCATTTTGGATATTTAAAGTGACTAAGGGTGCAGCCATTTTGAGTGTTTACAAGTGGTGGCCATTTTGGATATTTAAAGTGATAGCATTCTCATTCGGATTCCAGGGACCTAAGAACAGGCAGTGAGGCAGGAAGAGAACAAAAAA
>NW_006921856.1:296840-298231 GCF_000298275.1 Orycteropus afer afer
GGTTCATCCACATTATGAGGTGTTTTGCAGATTCTACATTATTCTTTAGGGTTGCATAGTATTCCATTGTGTGTATGTACCATAGTTTGGATATCCATTCCTCAGCTGATGGACACCTAGGTTGTTTCCATTTTTGGCTATTGTAAATAGTGTTGCAATGAACATGGGTGTGCATATGTCTATTCTTGTCATGGCACTCACTTCTTTAGAGTATATACCTAGTAATGGAATGGGTGGGTCAAATGGTATTTCTAGTTCCAACTTTTGAAGGAATTGCCATACTGCTTTCCACAATGGTTGTACCTTTTACAGTCCCACCAGCAATGTATGAGAGTCTCAATCTCTCCACATCCTCGCCAGCATTTGTTATTTTCTGTCTCATTGAACTTTGCTACTAGTGCTGGAGCAAGATGTTACCTCATTGTTGTTTTGATTTACATCTCTCTAATAGCTAGTGATCATGAGCATTTCTTCATATGCTTGTCAATGTTTCCACATCAGTCTGTGTTAGTTTAGGTAAATGGTGTGCTTCTAGAAATCTGTCTTTTTCTTCCAGATTTTCAAATTTGTTGGAGTACAGTTCTTCATAGTATCCTGATATTATCCTTTTTATTTCAGTTGGTTCTGTTGTCACACATTTCATTTCTTATTCGTGTTATTTGTATTCTCTCCCTTTTTTCCTTTGTTAAATTTGCCAGAGGTTTGTCAATTTTATTGATCTTTTTAAAAAACCAACTTCTGGTCCTATTGATTTTTTCTATTGCCCTTCTATTTTCTGTTTCATTGATTTCTGCTCGAATCTTGATTATTTCCTTTCTTCTGGTGACTGTGGGCTTTTCTTGCTGGTCTTTTTCTAATTGTTGAAGATGTTTGTTTAAAGTGTTGATTTTGGCTCTTTCTTCTTTTTTGATGTGGTGCATGGATTGCTATAAATTGGCCTCTGATCACCGTTTTTGCTGTGTCCCTAAGATTTTGGTATTTTTGTTTTTGTTTTTGTTTTTAGTTTTTAAAGTTTTTTATTTAGGGCAAGGGAACATAATACATATTATCATTTGTTCTGTTATCAGGTGGTGGAAAACATTTTGTCTGTTGGAAACAGTGGCAGTTTGCCAAATATCTGTATAAAATGGTTTCCAGAAGCTGCACAGGTTACAAATATTGTTAGTACAAAGTGCTGCATTATTTTTCAAGGATGCTGTTTGTAATAGACTTAGAGCCATCTTCCATGTAACTAATATATCATGGAGTAAGATGAGTGTGTGTGTGTATGTGTGTGTATGTATATATATACATATATATATATACATATATATATATATACATATATATATATATACACATACATATATATATGTGTATATATATATATATATATGTATATATATATATAA
>NW_006921856.1:299349-300496 GCF_000298275.1 Orycteropus afer afer
GTAAGGGTGGTTGGAGGGGTTTCCAACAGCTAAGGGAGACAAACTTGTCTGTTGGTTTGTCCTACTGTGGTGATGTGTTGCTGTGAGTCTTGAGGCTGTGCCACTCATATTTAAAACCCAGTGGGGTGCACCTGTTGCACAGGTAACACCCCAGCTTGCAGACTGAGAAAGACTAGGAAGAAGGAGGGGGCCATCCACTTCTCAAAGAATTGGCCAGGGAAAATCTTATGAATAGCAGAGAAACATTGTCTGATATATTACTCTGCAACTTTATGAATAGTCCAGAAACATTGTCCAATACAGAGGAAGAAGATGAGTCACTTAGCTTAGAAAGCTCTCAAAGTAGGACTTGGCAAGATCTGCATTATCAGAGTAAAATCAGCCTTACTCATATGGATAAGGTAAAGCTTTCCACACCTCCATTTGCTGATGTGGCACCACTCAAATTGAAGAGAAACAGTAGCAAACATCCATTAATAATTGGAACATGGAATGTACGAAGTATGAATCTAGGAAAATTGTTGTTGTTGTTATGTGCCGTCAAGTCAGACCTGACTCATAGCTATCCCTCCTTGGGTTTCCGAGGCAGTATCACTACGGAAGTAGATTGCCGCATCTTCCTTCTGAGGAGTGGCTGGTGGGTTTGAACTGCCAGCCTTCTGGTTAGCAGTGTAGTTAGGCACTACACTACCAGAGCTACCAGGAAAATTGGAAGTTGTAAAAAATGAAATGGAATGCATAAAGATTGATATCCTAGGCATTAGTGAGCTGAAATGGACTGGTTTTGGCCATTTTGAATCAGAAAACCATATGATCTACTATGCAGGGAATGACAGATTAAAGAGGAATGGAATGGCATTCATCATCACAAAGGATGTTTCAAGATCTGTCTTGACGTACAATGCTGTCAGTGATAGGATAATATCCATACACCTACAAGGAAGACCCATTAATACGACTATTATTCAACTTTATGCACCAACCACCAAAGCCAAAGATGAGGAAATTGAAGATTTTTATTAACTTTTGCAGTCTGAAATGGATTGAACTTGCAATCAGGATGTGTTAATTATCACTGGTGACTGGAATGCAAAAGTTGGAAACAAAGAAGAATCATCGGTAGTTGAAAAATTTGGCCTTGGTGACA
>NW_006921856.1:305745-316200 GCF_000298275.1 Orycteropus afer afer
GGTTCAAACCCACCAGCCACTCCTTCAAAGGAAGGTTGGGCGATTTACTTCCATAGTGATATTACCTCAGAAACCCAAGGAGGGGTTGCTATGAGTCAGGTTCGACTTGACAGCACATAATAACAACACATACACACACACACATTTAGGAAAATCATTCAAGAACAAAATAACAAGATAAATACACAATTAGAGCTCATACAAAAACAGCAATTAGAAATCCAGAAGATGAACACTAAAGTTATGGTGACAGATGACACAGTGGGAGGACAAAAGAGTAGATTAGAACTGGTTGAAGAACTCATTTCCCAGCTAGAAGACAAATTTCTCAACACCAGCATGAGGAAAAATCAGAACAAACATTTAAGAGAAATGAAGAAAGCCTAAGAGTTATATAGGATGACATGAAAAGAAACAACATATGTCTGATTGGAATACCACAACAAGAGGGGGCAAACAAAACAAAACAAAAAAAAACCCCACTGAGAAAATTGCCAAAGACTCGCTAACAGAAAATTTTCCCATATCATGAAGAAAAAATATCCATCCAAGAAGCTCAATGAACCCCATAGAGAATAGATCCCAAGAGAAAGTCATCAAGACATATAATCAAAATTTCAAATACCTAAGACAAAGAATCTTGGGAGCAACTCAGAAAAAATGAAATATCACCTACAATGGACAACCAATAAGACTAAGATCTGATTTCTCAGCAGAAACCATGCAGGCAAGAAAGCAACAGGATGGAATATACAAAACCTCGAAAGAAAAGAATTGTCAACTAAGAATTATATACCCAGTCAAACCGTCCCTCAAATATGAGGAAGAAATCAAGATATTCTTGGACAAACAGAAATGAAAGGAATTTGTGAAAACCAGACCAACCCTACAAGAAATGCTAATGGGAGTCCATCCAAAAGACAACCCACAACAGAGAACAACAAATTAAAATCAAGACACTTGACAACAACATCTAAACACAAAACCAGAAAAAGATTCTCAAAATAAGCTAATAAAAAATGTACATAGAGAAATAGGGGTGTCAATCTGCAGATGACACCAGAGCAAAGCAAATAGAGGATATAAATGTTTTAATTACAAAACTTCAAAATGAGAATAAAATAGGACAATGTCTTTAAAGAATAGACTGTTCCAAACTGAGGGAGATAAGAATTTACTTCAGGGTAACCACAAAGAAAATTAACAATCCTTCTAACCAAAGTAAGAAAAAAAGAAAATCACAAAGGCTTAGTAAGCAAAAAACCAACAATAATGAAGAAAAGAGAAAAATTGCTTGATAACAAAATGAACTCAGCACAGAAAAATATTTGGAACAAAGAAATCAACAACAACACAATAGAATGACAGCAATCAATTCATACCTATCATTAATTACATTCAATGTGAATGGACTAAATGTACCAGTTAAGAGAAAGAGAGTGGCAGCCTGGATAAGAAAAGAAGACCCATTGATATGCTGCCTACAAGAGACCCACCTTAGACACGGAGATAAAAATAAATTAAAAATCAAGGGATGGAAAGAATATACCAAGTTAATGACAATGAAAAAAGAGCAAAGGGCAATATTAATAATTTCTGGTGAAATAGACTTTAAGTTGAAACCAGCATAAGGGACAAAGAAGGACACTATATGATGTTAGAAGGGTCAATTGGACATTACCCTAATAAATATCTATGCTCCCAATGAAAGAACTTCAAAATATATAGCAAATATTAACTGAATTGAAAGGAAAAATAGACACTTCTACAATAGTAGTAGGAGGCTTTAACACACCATTTTCAAGCAAGGACAGAACAACTAAAAAAAAAAAAAAGTCAACAAGGATACAGAAGAACTCAACACAATCCACCAATTTGACCTCATAGACGTACACAGAGCAATCGACCAAACAAAAGCACAGTTCACATTCTTTCCAAGTGCACATGGATCATTCTCCAGAATAGACCACATGTTAGGCCACAAAACAAGCTTCAATAAATTAAAAGCATTGAAATACTACAAAGTATCCTCTTGGATCATAATGCTATTAAGTTAGAAACCAATAATAATAAAACAAGGGGAAAAAAAATCAAATATGTGGAAACTGAATAATACACTGCTCAAAAACTACTGGTTAAGAGAAGAACTAAAGTGTGAAATTAAAAAAAAAATCCTAAAAACAAATGAAAATGAAAATACAACTTAGCAAAACCTTTGGGACACAGTGAAAGCAGTACTCAGAGGTCAATTTATAACAATAAATGTACAAATTAAAAAAGAAAAAGAATAAAAATCAACACTTTAACTCTACAATTCCAACAATTAGTAAAAGAATAATGACAGAAATCTAGTGTCCAGTAGTAAGGAAATAATAAAGATTAGAGCAAAAATAAATGAAGCACAAAACAAAAAACAATGGAGAAAATCAACAAGACAAGGAGCTGGTTCTTTGAAAAGAATAACAAAATCCACAAGTCACTGGCAAATTTAACAAAAGAGAGGAAAGAGGAGATGCAAATAGCATGAATAATAAATGAAAATGACAACATCACAACAGAACTAACTGAAATAAATAAGAAAAGAGAATATTATGAAGAAGTGTACTCCAACAGATTCAAGACCTCAAAGAGATGGAAAAAATTCTAGGAGCACAAGACCTACCTAAACTAACCCAGTCTGAGATAGAACACTTGAACAAGCACATAGCAAAAGAAAAAATTGATCAGGTCATAAAAAAGTTCCCCAATAATAATAATAATAAAATCCTACACTAAACAGCTTCACTGGAGAATTCTACCCAAACGTTCAAGAAAGAGCTAACAGCTATACTACAACTATTCCGTAACATAGAAAATGATGGAATACTCCCAAATTCATTCCATGAAGCAAGCGTAACACTGATACCAAAACCAGTAAACACACCCTGAAAAGGAAAACTACAGACCAATATCTTTCATGAGAACAGAAAATCTTCAACAAAACCCTAGCCAACAGAATCCAACAACATAAAAAATAAAATAAAATAAAAAATTGACTAAGTGGGATTCATACCAAGGTATGCAAGGATGGCTCAACATTAGAAAAACAATCAATGTAATTCATCACATAAACAAAACAAAAGAACCATATGATCATATCAATTGATGCAGAAAAGGTATTTGATAAAATCCAACACCCATTCCTGTTCAAAACTCTCAGCAAAAAAGGGTAGAAGGGATAATCCTCAACATAATAAAGGGCAGATATGCAAAAACAACAGCCAACATAATGGTTCCCCTTGCAAATGGGAACCAGACAAGGATTCCCTCTCTAAACCTTTTATTGAGCATTGTATTGGAAGTCTTAGTCAGGAAAATAAGGCAAGAAAGAGAAATAAAAGGCATCCAAATTGGCAAAGAGGAAGTAAAGCTATCTCTATTTGCAGATGGCATGATTCTATACATAGAAAACCCAAGAGATTCAGCAAAAAAATTACTGGAACTAATATAAAAGAAAGGTACAGCAAAGTGGCAGGATACAAACATCATACAAACACCAGTTGGATTCCTCCACATCAATAAAGAGACCTCTGAAAAGGAAATAAGGAAAACAATACCATTTACAATAGTTACCAAGAAGATAAAATACTTAGGAATAAATCTTACCAGAGACACAAAAGACCTATACAAAGAAAACTACAAAACACTACTACAAGAAACTAAAAGAGATCTAAAAAAAATGAAAGAGCATACCATGTTCATATATAGGAAGAGTGAATGTTCTGAAAATGTCAGTACTACCCATAGCAATCCATACATTCAATGCATTCCTGATCAGATTCTATCAACATTCTTTAAGGACATGGAAAAACCAATCACTAATTTCACATGGAAAGGAAACAGACTTCAGATAAGGAAATCACTACTGAAGAAGAAAAACAAAGTAGCAGGTCTCACACTCCCATATATCAAAACTTACTATACAACCACATTAGTCAAAACAGCATGGTATTGGTACAATGATAGACCAACAGAACAGAATAAAAAACCCAGTAATAGACCCATTCATCCATGGAGAGCTGATCTTTGACAAAGGGCCAAACCCCATTAAATGAGGGAGAGATAGCCTCTTTAACAAATGGTGGCAGCAGAATTGGATATTCACTTGCAGAAAAATGAAACAAGACCCATATCTCACCCCATGCACAAAAACAAACTCAAGTGGGATCAGACTTAAATGTAAAGCCCAAAACATCAAAAATAAAATAGGAGCAAATCTATGGTCCTTAATTCATGGCATAAATAGACTATCAAGCATAACCCAAAATGCACAAGCAGTGGAAGAGAAACTAGATGCCCAGGATTTATTAAAAATTAAATTCTTATGTGCATGAATAGATTTGATGCATTGAACACCAACGACTAAAACCAGAAGAATTGTGGGATGACATCAAGAGCATCATCCATGAAGAAAGCAAGAGATCACTAAAAAGATAATAAAAGAAGAGAAGACCAAAATGGATGACAGAAGAGACTCTGAAACCTGCCCTTGAGTGGAGAGTAGCTAAATCAAATGGAAGAAATGACAAGCTAAAAGAATTGAACCGAAGATTTCAAAGAGCAGCACGAGAAGACAAAGTCAATTACTATAATGAAATGTGCAAAGACCTGGAGTTAGAAAACCAAAGGGGAAGAGCACGCTTGGCATTTCTCAAGCTGAAAGAATTGAGGAAAAAAATTAAGACTTGAGTTGCAATATTGAAAGATTCTATGGGCAAAATATTGAATGATTCAGGGAACATCAAAAGAAGATGGAAAGAATACACAGAGTCACTGTACCAAAAAGACCTGGTCGATCTTCATCCATTTCAGGAGGTGGCATATGATCTAGAACCAATGGTAATGAAGGAGGAAGTCAAAGCTGCAATGAAGGAATTGGCAAACAACAGGGTTCCGGGAATTGATGGAATACCCTTTGATATATTTCAACAAACGGATGCTGCACTGGAGGTACTCACTCAGTTATGCCAAGAGATTTGGAAGACAGCTACCTGGCCAACTGACTGGAAGAGATCCATATTTTTATGCATTCCAAAGAAAGGGGATCCCTCAGAATGTGGAAATTATCTAACAATATCATTAATATCGCACACAAGTAAGATCTTACTGAAGATAATTCAAAAATGGTTGCAGCAGTATATTGACAGAGAACTTCCAGAGGTGCAAGCTGGACTCAGAAGAGGACGTGGAACAAAGGATATCATAGCTGCTGTCAGATGGATCTTGGCTCAAAGCAAAGAATACCAGAAAGATGTTCACTTGTGCTTTATAGATTATGCAAAGGCATTTGATTGTGTGGATCATGACAAATTATGGATAACATTGAGAAGAATTGGAATTCCCAAACACTTGATTGTACTCATGAGGAACCTGTACATTGATCAGGAGGCTGTTGTTTGAACGGAACAAGGGGACACTACATGGTTTAAAATCAAGAAGGGAGTGCATCAAGGCTGTATCCTTTCCCCATACTTATTCAATCTATATGCTGAGCAAATAATCTGAAAAGCTGGACTATATGAAGAAAAACATGGAATCATGATTGGAGGAAGAATCATTAACAACCTGAGATATGCTGATGATACAACTCTGCTTGCTAAAAGTGAGGATGACTTGAGGCACTTACTGATGAAGATTGAAGAATACAATCTACAGTGTGGATACATCTAAATATAAAGAAGATAAAAAATCCTCACAACTGGACCAATAAGCAGTATCACAATAAATGGAGAAAAGATTGACATTGTCAAAGAATTCACATTGCTTCGTTCTACAATTGAGGCCAATGGAAGCAGCATTCAGGACACTAGATGACGTGTAGCACTGGGCAGCTTGGCTGCGAAGGAACTCTTTCAAGTGCTGAGGAGCAAGGATGTCTCCTTAGGGACTAAGGTGTGCCTGACACAAGCCATGATATCTCCAATCACCTCATATGCATGTGAGAGCTGGACAATGAATAAGGAAGACCAAAGAAGAGTTGATTCTTTTGAGTTGTGGTGCTGGTGAAGAATGCAGAAAGTACCATGGACTGCTAAAAGAACTATCAGATCTGTCCTGGAGGAAGTACAGCTGAAATGCTCTTTGGAAGCAAGAATGGCCAGACTTTGTCTCAAGTACTTTGGCCATGTTGTCAGAAGGGACCATTTCCTAGAAGGATGTCATGATTTCTGCTGAAATAGAGCTCAGCCTAACTGTTTGATTATTATAAGTAATATTTCTTTTGTCCCAGGCAGCTCTCAAAATCTTTTCTTTGTCTTTGGTTTTGGAGAGTTTGATTATAATATGTCTCAGTGTTTTTTCTCTTGGGATCTATCTTGTGTGGGGTTCTATGAGCTTCTTGGACAAATATCTTTTCTTCTTTCATGATATGGGGGAAGTTTTCTGTTAGCAGGTCTTCCACAATTTTCTCAGTGGTTTTTTTTCATCTCTTCTTGTTCTAGAATTCCAATGAGTCTTATGTGGTTTCTTCTCATGTCATCCCATATAATTCTTAGGTTCTCTTCATTTCTCTTAAATCTTTGTTCTGATTTTTCATACAGGCTGGTGTCCAGGGATTTGTCTTCTACTTGGGATTGCGCTCTTCAGCCAGTTCTAACCTACTCTTTTGTGCTTCTGCTGTGTTGTGCAGTTCTCTAATTTTGGTCTTCATCTTCTGGATTTACAACTGCTGTCTCTGTATGAGTTCTGATTGTGCATTAATCTTATTATTTTGCTCTTGAATGACTTCCCTGAGTTCTTCCAGGGAACTGTCTGTGTTCTCCTTGTTTCTGTTTGGGGTTTCCTTAGGCTCTTGTAAAGCTCTATAAACATATCCTCTAAATTCCTTTTCAGATAATTCTATTACCTTCTCTTCCTCCATGTTCAATGAGACCTTTGTCTGTGGTTTCGCTTCTATGCCTTGTCCTGATTTTTTGTTTGATTTGCAGTTGCCTGTTGTTTCCTAGACATTTTGAGGTTGTCTTTAACTGTTAGTTACATATTGATTTGTTTTGTCTTGGTATTATGATTTAACATTTTGAAAAGGTGGAGCTGGTGTATTTTTTTTTTTTTTTTTGGCTATTAATTCTGTTGTGCTGCATTGCTCTGCAGTTTTCTTTGTGATGATGGAATTGCTGTGTGGAATGTGGATGCAGGTCTCTGTTTGTCGTAAAGGGAGTTTAGGATTGGAGCCGGCAGGTATGATGGCGGCTGAATGTGGTTTTTCTATTTGATGAGGGAGGGTAGAGAAGGAGAAAGTGGGAGGAGAAGAGAGAACAAAGAAAACCTCCAAGGTGCCAGGATCTGTTTCTAGGGCTTTGAGCACGCTGCTAATTATGACAGTTGTACTGTTATCCACAGGTCTGCAGCTCAAGTTCAGCAAAGACTCCAATTGTTAGGGGGCTGCCACTTTCCACCAGGTTCAGACACATGCAAAAGCCCCACTCTAGAGGCTCCTCCATGCCAAAAAGCTGACCTAAGATAACTGCACCATTATGCAATCCACAGCAGGATTTCCTCCCAGGGCCTGCCCACTTGTGGCTTTAATGTTCTCTCTGCTCTGGCTTCAGTAGTGCCAGAGCCAAAAAAATCTCTGCTCACACCCAGCAGTCCCAAGTTTACCGATAAAAGCAGGTGCTGGCCCCTCTGTGCCAAAAATCTGACCTAGGATAACTGCCCCATTTCATGATCTGTGACTGGAGTTCCTCCCAGGGCCTGCCCATTGCAGCATTAATGTTCTCTTGCTCATGGGCTTCAGCAATACCAGAGCCAGAGAAATCTCTGCTCCCACACAGCAGTCCCAAGTGGACTCATAAAGCAGGTGCTGAAGTAGATTTGTGGTGTGGCCACAGCTTCTCTGGTGTGATGCCTTCTCTCTACTACCCCAGAGAGGTCTCCAAGGGCCTTTCTTGCCTGCTGCTGTTGCTCCACAGAATCAGTTCACCTGTTTTTGTTATTGTTTCCCCTCTGGGTAATTGCACTGCCCCTATCTCCTTTTAATCCTACTCCCCTGAGTTTGGTGTACTCAAACTTAATGAGCTGTTCAGAGCACCAGGATCCCTATTTCAAATTGTTGCACCTAGTTTTTCAGGCACTAAGATGCTAGAGGGAATTAGCATGGGGACTACAAAAGAGACACAATTTTGAGCTCAGCACCTATTTTTAGGTACTTTTGATGGATCGAAAGACAGATCAAGGAAAACACTGACTAAATCAAGGAAAGCACAGAGAAAACTCTAGAAAAATTTCAAAAGACAATACAAGAACAAAATGACAAAACAAATGACAAAAAGTATAAATGATACAAAATCTACAGACAGAAATCCAGAAGATTAATATAAATTTTCAGAAATAGATAACACATGGAATGGGAAAAGGAGTAGATTTGAATAAATGAAGACAGAATTAGTGAGATTGAAGACAAATACCTCAACTTCTTTGGAATGGGATCAGTCAGAAAAAAGATCAAAACAAAATGAAGTAAGCCTAAGGATCATGTGGGTTACCATCAAAAGGAATAACCTACATTTAATTGGAATTCCAGAACAGCAAGAGACAAATAAAACCACAGCAAAAATTATCAAAGATTTGTTGGAAGAGAATTTCCCTGGTATGATGAAAGATGAGAAAATATTCATTCAATAAGTCCAACAAACCCGAAACAGGATAGACCCCAAAAGAAAATCAACAAGACATATCATTTTCTTTGTTTTGTTTGTATGTTATCTATGCAAACAGGGTACTGTGGTGTGCTCCTCTATTCACTAGTTGACAGCACTTACACACTTACCACCTATCTCCTTTCCTGTTGTCAGCCTCTTGTATGTCACTGCTGACCTTGGCAAACAGAGCCTATTCCTAGGTCCCTGGAATTCAAATGAGAATGTTATTCCTTTAAAATCCAAAATGGTTGCCACTTGTTAAGATTCAAAATGGCTGCACCCTCGGTCATTTTAAATATCCAAAATGGCTGCCATATGTAAACAATCAAAATAGCTACACCCTCGGTCACTTTAAATACCCAAAATGGCTGCCATGTATAAACAATCCAAATGGTTGCGCCCTCTGGACAGTGGAAAGTCAACAGCTCAGGTTGTCTCACTCCTTGCTGTTTCCCTTCCTAGTCATTGGCCACCAGCGCAATTGTCCCTGCAGCCCTTGGCTACTAGGGCTGATCTTTAGGTCAATTCTTAGGTCCCAACACCACTTGGAAATATTCAGGCTGTTGGTCCCGTCAGGGTAGCTGACAGCCCACAGCTCTGAACCATCTCTGTACTCACTGTTTTCTTTTAGGTTTTTCCACTACTTGGTGCCCAATCAACTTCTGTATAGTTCCTTTCAAAGCTCAGGGCTCCAGGATTATCTTCTGTATCTCTGTCAATTGGTTTTTCTTTTCTTTGTTGAAGAGGTTCTGTGTCACTTGTCTGCCTATTCCTCCATCTTCTTCATTATTCTTTAATGTTGTGTAGTATTTCATTGTGTGAGTGTACCATAGATTAGTTATCCATTCATCTTTTGATTGTTTCCATCTCTGCTATAGGGAATTGTCCTGTGATGAACATGTGTGTGCATGTGTGTATTTGTGTCCAGGATATTACCTCTTTAGGATATATTCCTAGTAATGGTATGGCTGGATGAAATGGTATTTCTATTTCCAATTTTTTTAAGGAAATGCCGTACCATTTTTCACAGTGGCTATACCATTTTACAGTCCAAACAGCTGTGTATTGGAGAGATGCAATCTCTCCACACCATCACCAGCTTTTGTTATTTTCTGGCTTGTTGAACTTTGCTATTATCGCTGGGATGAGATAACTCATTGTTGTTGTTTTGATTTGCATCTCTCTAAAGGCAAATGATTGTGAGCATATCCTCATGTGTTTGTTAGCAACCTATATATCTTCTTTAGTGGAGTGTCTGTTCATGTCCTTTACCCATTTTGAATTGGATTGTCTTTATGGTGTGAGGTGGTGAAGTTTTCTACACATTTTAGAGATAAGTGCCTTGTCAGATATGTCATAGCCAAATATTTTTTCCCTAATCTATAGGTTCCTTTTTGGAGAACTCTTTTGATCCACATGTTGTTGTTGTTGTTAGGTGCCATCAAGTCATTTCCAACTCATAGCGACCCATGCACAGCAGAATGAACCACGACCCGATCCCACCCCAGCTCCATGATCCTTGCTATACTTGAGCCAATTGTCGCAGTCACCATGTCAATCCATCTCATTGAAGGCCTTCCCCTCTTTTGTCAACCCTCCACCTTACCAAGAATGACATGACATACATTGTTGTTGTTATTGTTATGTGCCGTCAAGTCGGCCCTGACTCATAGCGAGCCCTCCTTGGGTTTCCGAGGCAGTATCACTACGGAAGTAGGATTGCCCAACCTTCCTTCCGAGGAGTGGCTGGTGGGTTTGAACCGCCAGCCTTCTGGTT
>NW_006921856.1:317455-319410 GCF_000298275.1 Orycteropus afer afer
GTGCAGATTGCTTTAGATAGTATTGACATTTTCACAATATTCAGTCTACATATCCATGAATAAGGCAGGCTCGTTCACTTATGTAGTGCCCTTGTCTCTAGTAGCAGTGTTTTATAGTTTTCTTTGTGTCTTTTGTGTCTCTGGTAAGGTTTATTCCTAGATAATTTATCCTTTTAGTAGCTATTGTAAATGGTATTCTTTCTGTTATTTATCAGAGGACTCTTCATTGGTGTAGAAAAATCCAACTGATTTTTGTATATTGACCTTGTATCCTACCACTTTGCTGAACATCTCTATTGTTGTTGTTATGTGCTGTCAAGTCGGACCCGACTCATAGCAACCCCTCCTTGGGTTTCTGAGGCAGTATAACTATGGAAGTAGATTGCCCCATCTTCCTTCTGAGGAGTGGCTGGTGGGTTTGAATTGTCAGCATTCTGGTTAGCAGTCAAGTGCCTTAGCCACTATGCTACCAGAGCCCCCTATAGTTCCAGTAAATTCTTTTTTTAGTCTCTTGGGTTTCCTATGTATAGGACCATATCGTCCACAAATAGAGATAGTTTTGATCCCACTTTGCCAATCTGGATGACTTTTATTTCTCTTTCTTGCCTTATTGCCCTGGCCAGGACTTCAAATACAATGTTAAATAGAAGTAGTGATAGAGGGCATCTTTGTTTGGTTCCTGTTCATAAGTGGGATGCCTTGAGTCTTTCTCCATTGATAATGATATTGGCAATGAAACAGAAAATAGAAGGGCTATAGAAAAAAATCAAGAAGACCAGAAGTTGGTTTTTTGAAAAGATCAATAAAATTGACAAACCAGTGGCAAATTTAACAAAGGAAAAGAGGGAGAGAATACAAACAACAAGAATAAGAAATGAAATGAGTGACATCACAACAGAACCAACTGAAATGAAAAGGATAATATCAGGATACTATGAAGAACTGTAGTCCAACAAATTTGAAAATCTAGAAGAAATGGACAAATTTCTAGAAATACACCACTTACCTAAACTAACACAGAATGATGTGGAAAAGTTGAACAGGCCCATCACAAAAGAAGAAATTGAACAGGTCACCAAAAAATTACCAACTAAAAAGTCCTGTCCCAGATGGTTGCACTGGAGAGTTCTACAAAACATTCAGAGAAGAACTGATACCAATCCTACTTAAGCTATTCCAAAACATAGAAAAGGATGGAATCCTCCCTAACTCATTTTTTGAAGGAAGCATAACCTTGATACCAAAACCAGGCAAAGACATCACTCAAAAGGAAAACTACAGACAAATATCCCTCATGAATATAGATGCAAAAATCAACAAAATCCTAGCCAATAGACTTCAACAACATATCAAGAAGATCATTCATCAAGACCACGTGGGGTTCATATCACATCGGCAGAAATGGTTCAACATTAGAAAAACAATCAACATCATCCACCACGTAAATAAAACAAAGGAGAAGAACCACATGATCATATCAATTGATGCAGAAAAAGGCATTTGATAAAATCCAACATTCATTCCTGATCAAAACTGTCAGCAAAATAGGAATAGAAGGGACATTTGTCAATATAATAAAGGGCATCTATGCAAAACCAACAACCAACATTATTCTCAATGGAGAGAGACTGAAACCATTCCTCTTGAGAACAGGAACCAGAAAAGGACGCCCACTATCACCACTTCTATTCAACATTGTACTGGAAGTCCTAGCCAGGGCCATAAGACAAGAAGGGGAAATCAAAGGCATCCAAATTGGTAAGAAAGAAGTCAAACTATCCGTATTTGCTGATGATATGATCCTATACCTAGAAAACCCAAGAGAGTCAAAAATCTACTGGAACTAATTGAGAAATTTAGCATCATGGCAGGATATAAGATCAACATCCAAAAATCAGTTGGATTCCTCTACACCAGCAAAGAGATTGCTGAAAAAGAAATAAAAACATCAATAC
>NW_006921856.1:321378-322743 GCF_000298275.1 Orycteropus afer afer
AAAACATTGTTCCACCTCCTACTTTGGCAAGTAGCGACTGGATCTTAAAAACTAGCAAGCTGCCATCTAGATGCAACAATGGGTCTCTCCTCATCCGGAGCAAAGAAGAATGAAGAAAATCAAAATTCATGGAAACAATTAGTCCTGGTGACTGGTACACCATCTGATCTGCAGCCTATATGACTATGAGACCAGAAGAACTAAATGGTGCCTGGCTACTACTGTCATCCATTTGGAAGGGGATCTATGTAGGAGATCCTTGATAGAGAGGGAGAACAATCAAAACATTTGGAGGAAAAAAAAAGGGGGGGGGGACCAGATTTGCTGGCCCAATTGAGCCTGGTGGAACCACTGAGACTATGGCCCCTAGCTGCCCTTCAGATCTGGAATTGAACCCACACCTGTGGTTTCCAGCCAAACAATAGACATGCATATTAGTTGAACATTTACCTGAGGTATAAACACTTCTTGGAATGAACAAGCATGGGAGAAAGAAGGGCTGCTTATGCACAGGGAGACAGCTCAGGGGGCAGGAGTGCATGGAGGGATGGACACAGGGAAGAGGTAACTATTGGGAGGAAGAAGGAGGGGAGATATTGCATTGTGGTAAATTGTGGTCAATGTCATGAGACAAAGTGTATGTGAAGTGCTGTATGGAAAATGTATTTGCTCTGTAAATTGTCACCCAAATCACAATAAAAAGAAAAAAATATATAAATAGGGGCTAATCTGGAAGTGCTAATTTATGGCATAAATAGACTATCAAACACAGCCCAGAATGTAGAGGAGATAGAGGAGAAGCTAGATGACTAGCACCTTTTAAAAATTAAAGTTTTATGTGCACTGAGAGACTTCATCAAAAGGGTAAAAAGAGAACCAACAGATTGGGAGAAAATATTTGCCTATGAATACCTGATAAATGACCTATCTCCAAAATCTATAGAAAACTTCAACATCAATACATCAACACCAAAAAGGCAAACAACCCAATTCATAAATGGGCAAAAGACTTGAACAGACACTTCACTAAAGGCCCTATACTGGCGGGCACCAAACACAAGAAGAATTTCTCACGATCATTAGTCATTAGAGAGATGCAAATCAAAACAACAATGAGATAGCATCTCACCCCAGCAATAGCAGAAAGTTCATCAGGAGAGAAAATAACAAATGCTGGGGAGGTTGTGGAGAGATTGGAATACTTGGGCATTGCTGGTGGGATTGTAAAATGGTATAACCATTGTGGCATATGGTATGGAGTTTCCTTAAAATACTGAAAAATAGAAATACCATTTGACCCAGCAATTCCATTACTAGGAATATATCCTACAGAGGTGAGAGCAGTGCATGAATGGAAACACTTCT
>NW_006921856.1:323833-336587 GCF_000298275.1 Orycteropus afer afer
AGATAAACCTTTCCTTAACTTTTACAAGAATGGACTAATACAATATTTGTCCTTTTGTGATTGACTTATTTCACTCAGCATAATGTCCTCCAGGTTCATCCACATTATGCGGTGTTTTGCAGATTCTACATTATTCTTTAGCATTTTTATGTTCATAACACAATTCAGTATAGCAGGGAGATGGAAACAACCTAAATGCCCATCAAACGATGAGTGGATAACCAAATTATGGTACATTCACACAATGGAATACTTTGCTACATTAAAGAACAATGAGGGATATGCAAATCATCTCACAATGTGGATGAGCCTGGAGGACATTATGCCGAGTGAAATAAGTCAATCGCAGAAGGGCAAGTATTGCATAAGCCCATTACGGTAAAAAGACAAAGAAGAGTTTGTAGGTTGCTGGGGTGGGGAGGGAAGGGAAGGGATTAATTACAGGCTAGTTGAGGCCCACATACTGATGTGGATAAGGGGAGGGATGTATGGAAAGAGTCTGTGACCACCATGATAACATTAGGAAAACGGAGGACACCAAATTGTGCACACAGGAGATAGACAACAGATGCTAATACCAAATAGTGTGTCCACAATACTGCAATACCATTAACACCAAACACCAGGCTACAGATAAACACATAAACACCTGAAAGGATCAGATGGGGGTCATTGAACTGGAGTATACTCTAGACCAAGGATCGATTCAGTGGAGGCCAATTTTGCACAGACACCAGTGATACAAAATACCTGCAATCCTTACAGAAACAACAGAAGACAGACATAGGGTAATCACTCACAGACACCAAGGCACTGTGGGAGAGAGATCCAACGTATCTACCATCTCAGGATCATAGTACTGAGGGACACCATACTCAATTGGCACAACAAAATACATTAAAGACTTGTTCCTTATCCTACATTGGTGCGTAACAGCTGGGGTCTTAAAAGCTTTCAAGTGGCCATCTAAGATGAACCTAATGGTCTCTTATGGTCAGAAGTGAAGAAGAGTACAAAAAGGAAAACAAGGGCCTTTGGAAGCGATCAGCCCTAGGACACGATGGCCCTCGAGACCAGAACTAGATGGTGCCCAGCTTCCAATGCCAACCACTCAGGAAGGAATCAAATCTGGAGATCCTGGATAGAGTGGGAGAAAAAATGTGGAACAAAATAAAAAAACTCAATAATGACCAGAATTACTGGTTGGATGGAGTCTGGTGAGACCTCCAATAATATGGTCCTGGGATACATTCTGGGCCTGGAATAAAGCTCATTCCCAAGGGTTGGCTCTCAGCCCAATAGTAAATAAGATGTGTACATGCAGATCACACAACCCAGGGTGACGCCCCCACACACTCTATGGAAATGCATCCCTTGGAGTAATCAACCACGGGGCACCAAAAGGGCAACATTCACAAGGAGGAAATGCAGAGCACACAAGAGTGCATAACTATGAAGGGCATGGGGGGAGGGTTACTGGCCAGGGAGGGGAGGAGACTGGGTTAGGGTTGGGCATGGTAAATGGGGAGTGAAACTAAAGGTACATGTAATGTTGAATGTAAAACAAACTCTTAAAATAAAAAAAATAATTTTAAAAAGTACCTAAAAATAATTCTTTTGAATTCTTTATCATGGAATTCCAATGCTGCTTCTTCCTCACAGATGTGTTCTGGGTCTGTACCCTGGTCCCTTATTTCTCTTGCTTTATCTTGCTTCTTCTTATGGACTGTGATCTCTCTTGTCTCTGACACATTGTGATGTTTTTGTGTTTATATTTAATTGGTGACTGTATGTTGGATTGTATAACTTGCCCACAATTTTTGTTTTCTTTGGATGTTGTTCTGGTTACCTAGTGCTGTTCTGACAAGAATATACCATAAATGGGATGGGCTTAACAAACAGGAGTTTATTCTTACAATGTGGAGGATTTAAGTCCAAGTTCAAAGTGCCAGGCTCTAGGAGCTGGGTGAAAGTCCCTCAACCTTGAGGTCCAGCTCCGCCTCCTGCTCTCAGCCCACTGGAGCTGGAGGCATTTCTTTACTCAGACAGCTGCTGGCTGCTGAGGCTGAGAAGCCCCAAGGTTGACAAGTAAAAAGGCACAGTCTCGATGTTACCAAACCATACAGCAGGCCATTACCTTAAGTCCATTGTAAGTCCCAAGGTTGGCAGATCATAGTAGGCTGCTGAGCAAGGACACAGCTACATGCAGGGTCCAAGTGTGTCATATGCTAGAGACCATTCCCAAAGGCTTCTCTTTATATACAGGAAGAAGACCACATACCCAAAGGCAGCTACCCAGCTGCTTGTGGTAGATCCCACCATGGAGTTGATTGTCAGTCTTCTCATGGGGATTAACTACCACCAGCTTCCCAGCCACTCAACCAGGCCCAGCCAAGTTGACACACAAACTGAACTACCACAGATGTTATCTACATAAGCAGGGCACTGTGCTCCTCTATTCGCTAATTGGTAGCACTTATACACTCACCACCTCTCTCTTTTCCCTTTGTCAGCCTCCCATATGTTCCTGCTGTCCTTGGCAAATGTAGGCTATTCTTAGGTCCCTGGAATCCAAATGAGAATGCTGTTACTTTCAATATCCAACATGGCCACCACTTGTAAACATTCAAAATGGCTGTGCCCTCAGCCACTTTAATTATCCAACATGGCCACCACTTGTAAACAATCATAATGGCTGTGCCCTCTAGACAGCTGAAAGCCCACAGCTCAGATTGTCTCCATCCTTGCTGTTTCCCTTCCTAGTCATGGGCCACCAACACAATAATCTCTGAAGCCCTTGATGACCAGGGCTGATTTCTAGGTCAACTCTCAGGTCCCAACACCACTTGGAAATATTCAGGCTGTTGGTGCCATCAGAGTAGTTGACATTCCACAGCTCTGTCAGTCTCTGTACTCACTGTTTTCATTCAGGTTTTTCCACTAGTTGGTGCCTAATCCACTTCTGTATATTTCCTTTCAAAGCTCAGGGCTCCAGGATTATCTTCTGTATCTCTGTCAGTTGGTTTCTCTTTTCTTTGTTGAATAGGGTCTTTGTAGCTTCTCTGACTATTCTGCCATTTTACTCGAAACCAAATCCTTTAAAAGTTGTTTCCAAGTGCTAAGAAACATCATTTTGAAATAATGTTTCCGAATTTTATGTTATTTCATGGTCTCTGGATTTTCTATAATTCAGTGTTTTTTTACTCCTAATTAACCCAAGATATATTTATAAATATATTTTTATATGTTCCAGAAACTACTGAGATTGACTGAAATTAACATATGAAAGAGCTAGCTCATAAAATTTAAGTTTTTACCCAAGTCACATTTGATGGTTAGTGGCAAAGTTGTTAGGTTTTATTTAAAGTAATATTGTCTTAACATTCATAATTTTAAGGAAATTAAGCTATAATTTCTTTATAGGAGGAAGCAGAGGTGGGGACCCAGGCCATGGCCCTCCCAAGTGGTGGGAAGGTGGAGGAAAGCAGAAAAAAAGCTGGGGGGCTTTGACTTAGGACAGAGCGAGAAAGCAGAGGCAGGGATCCAGGTAAGGCCAGGATCTCAGGTCACACCTCTCCCAAGCAGCAGGAAATAGGCAGGGATATATGTAAGGTGAGGGTGGGTAGGCTGGAGAGGTTTTGAACAGCTAAGGGAGACAAAGTTGTCTGTCAGTTTTTCTGTGGTGGCATGTTGCTGTGAGGCTTGGGGCTGTGCCACTGGTGTCTCAAACCCAGTAAGATTGCACATAGTGCACAGTTTTCAACAGTTTACAGACTGAGACAGACTAGGAAGAAGGAGGAGGCCATCTACATTTCAAAGAATTGTCCAGGGAAAACGTTATGAATAGCAGAGAAACACTGTCTGATACATTACTGTGCAACTTTATGAATAGCCTGGAAACATTGTCTGATACAGTGGAGGAAGATAAGCCACTTAGGTCAAAATACTCTCAAAATAGGACCAGGAAAGAGCTGCATCATCAGAGTAGAATCAGCCTTAATGATATGGATAAGGTAAAGCTTTTGAGACCTCCATTTGCTGACGTGGCATGACTCAAACTGAGGAGAAACAGCTGCAAACATCCATTAATAATTGGAAATGGAATGTATGAAGCATAAATCTAGGAAAATTTGAAGTTGTCAAAAAAGAAATGGAGCACATAAAGACTGATATCCTAGGCATTAGTGAGCTGAAATGGAGTGATTTTGGCCATTTTGAATCAGACCAGCATGGGTTCTACTATGCCAGGAATGCCAATTTGAAGAGGAATCATGTTGCATTCATTATCACAAAGGATGTTTCAAGATCTGTCCTGAAGTACAATGCTGTTAGTGATGGGATAATATCCATATGCCTGCAAGGGAGATCAGTTAATATGACATTATTCAAATTTATGCACCAACTACCAAAGCCAAAGATGAGGAAATTGAAGATTTTTATCAGCTTCTGCAGTCTGAAATTGACTGAACATGCAATCAAGATGTGTTGATTATCACTGGTGACTGGAATGCAAAAGTTGGAAACAAACCGGTAGTTGGAAAATTTGGCCTTGGTGACAGAAATGATGCTGGAAATCTCATGACAGAATTTTGCAAGACTAACGACTTATTCATTGCAAATACCTTTTTTTCACAACACAAATGTTGCATATATAGGTGGACTTCTCCAGATGGAATACACAGGAATCAGATTGACTACATCTGTGGTAAGAGGTGATGGAAAAGCTCAATATCTTCAGCCAAAACAAGGGCAGGAGCTGATTGTGGAACAGACCATCAACTGCTCATATGAAAGTTCAACTTGAAGTTAAAGACAATTAAAACAAGTCCGTGAGAGTCAAAATATGATCTTGAATATATCCCTTCTGAACTTAGGGATCATCTAAAGCATAGATTTGATGCACTGACCAAAAATCGGAAGAATTGTGGGATGACATCAAGAACATCATCTATGAAGAAAGCAAGAGGTCACTAAAAAGATGAGAAAAGAAGAAAAGATCAAAATGGATGATAGAAGAGACTCTGAAACTTGCCATTGAACAGAGAGTAGCTAAAACAAATGGAAGGAATGACAAGATAAAAGAGCTGAACAGAAAATTTCCAAAGAGCAGCTTGAGCAGACAAAGCCAATTATTATAATGAAATGTGCCAAGACTTGGAGTTAGAAAGTCAAAAAGGAAGAATACAGTCAGCATTTATCAAGCTAAAAGAACTGAGGAAAAAAATTAAGCCTCGAGTTGCAATATTGAAACATTCTATGGGCCAAATACTGAATGATGCAGGAAACATCACAAGAAGATGGAAGGAATACACAGTCACTGTACCAAAAAGAACTGGTAGATCTTCATCTATTTCAGGAGGTGGCATATGATCAAGAACCAATGGTACTGATGGAAGAAGTAGAAGCTGCACTGAAAGGATTGGTGAAGAGCAAGGTTCCAGGAATTGATGGAATACCCACTGAGATGTTTTAACAAGCAGATGCCCCACTGGAGACACTCACTTGGTTATGCCAAGAGATTTGGAAAACAGCTACCTACCCAATTGACTGGAAGATATCCATATTTGTACCCATTCCAAAGAAAGGTGATCCCACAGAATGTGGAAATTATCGAACAATATCATTAATATCACATGCAAGAAAGATCTTACTGAAGATAATTCAAAAATGGTTGCAGCAGTATGTTGACAGAGAACTTCCAGAAGTGCACACTGGTTTCAGAAGAGGGTGTGGAACATAGCTGCTGTCAGATGGATTCGGGCTCACAGCAAAGAATACCAGAAATATGTTTACTTGTGTTTTATTGACTATGTAAACGTATTTGTGTAGATCATAACATATTCTGGATGACATTGAGAAGAATTGGAATTCCAGAACACTTGATTGTGTTCATGAGGAACTTGTACATTGTTCAGGAGGCTGTTGTTCGAACAGAACAAGGGGACACTGCATGGTTTAAAATAAAGAAGGCAGTGCATCAGTGTTGTATTCTTCCCCATACTTAGTCAATCTGTATGCTGAGCAAATAATCCGAGAAGATGGACTATATGAAGAAGAATGTGGCATCAAGATTGGAGGAAGAATCATTAACAACCTGCGATATGCTGATGACACAACTTTGCTTGCGGAAAGAGAGGATGACTTGAGTCACTTACTGATGAAGATTAAAGAATACAGTCTGCAGTGTGGATTGTTGTTGTTGTTGTTGTTATGTGCCGTCGAGTCAGCCCCGACTCATAGCGACCCCTCCTTGGGTTTCCGAGGCAGTATCACTATGGAAGTAGGATTGCCCAACCTTCCTTCCGAGGAGTGGCTGGTGGGTTTGAACCGCCAGCCGTCTGGTTAGCAGGCAAGTGTCTTAGCCACTATGCTACCAGAGCTCCCGCAGTGTGGATTACTTCTCAATAAAAAGAAAACAAAAATCCTCACAAGTGAACCTATAAGCAGCTTCACGATAAATGGACAAAAGATTGAAGTTGTCAAAGACTTCACATTGCTTGGTTCTATAATCAGTGCCGATGGAAGCAGCAGTCAGGACATTAGACAAGGTGTAGCACTGGGCAAGTCGGCTGCAAGGAAACTATTTCAGGTGCTGAGGAGCAAGGATGTCTCCTTGAGGACTAAGGTGTGCCTGACACAAGCCATGATATTTTCAATCACCTCGTCGTATGCATGTGAGAGCTGGACAATGAATAAGGAAGATGGAAGAAAAATTGATGCTTTTGAGTTGTGGTGCTGTGAAGAATGCTGAAAGTACCATGGACTTAGGTGCAAGTTTACTGAGCAGAGTTTGTTTTACATTCAACATTATGTGTACATTTAGTTTCACTCCCCATTTATCATGCCCAACCCTAACCCAGTCTCCTCCCCTCCCTGCTCAGTAACTCTCCTCCCATGCCCCTCATAGTTATGCACTCTTGTGCATCCTGCATTTCCTCCATGGGAATGTTGCCCCTCTGGTGCCCTGTGGTCGATTGCTCCAAGGGATGTCTTTCCATAGAGTATATGGGTGTGTCACCCTGGGTTGAGTGGTCTGCATGTACATCTTGTTTACTATTGGGCTGAGAACCAGCCCTTGGAAGTGAGCTTTACTTCAGAACCAGAATATATCCCAGGACCATATAATTGGGAATCCTACCACTAATTCTGGTCATTATTGAATTTATGGTTTTTCTACATTTTTCCTCCCACTCTATCCAGGATCTCCAGATATGATCCCTTCCTGAGTGGTTGGCAGTGGTAGCTGGGCATCGTCTAGTTCTGGTCTCGAGGCCTGTTGTGTCCTCAGACTGATTGCTTCCAAAGGCCCTTGTTTTTCTTTTTGTACTTTTCTTCACTTCTGACCATAGGAGACCATTAGGTGCATCTTAGAAAGCTTTTAGGAGGTAGCATATGATCCAGAACAAATGGCACTGAAGGAATTGGTTAAAAACAAGGCTCCAGGAACTGACCAATCTGAGATATTTCAACAAATAGATGCAGCTCTGGAAGCATTTACCTATTTATGTCAAGAAATTTGAAAGACAGCCACCTGGCCAACTGACTGGAAGAGATCAATGTTTATGCCATTCCAAAGAAAGGTAATCCCACAGAATGTGGAAATTATAGAACAATATTATTATATCACATGCAAGTAAAATCTTGCAGAAGATAGTTCAAAAGCAGCAGTATACAGGAACTTCCAGTATAACAGGGAGCTTCCAGATATGCAAGCTGGATTTAGAAGAGGATGTGGAACAAGGGATATCATTGCTGATCTCAGATGGATCTTGGCTGAAAGCAAACAATACCTGAAAGATGTTTACCTGTGTTTTAGTGACTGTGCAAATGCATTCAACTGCGTGGATCATAACAAATTATGGACAACATTGAGAAGAATGAGAATTCCAGAACACTTAATTGTGCTCATGAGAAACTTGTGCATAGACGAGTAGGCTATCATTTGAATAGAACAAAGGTATGCTGCAGGTTTAAAATTAGGAAGGATGTGCATCAGGGTTTTATCCTTTCACCATATTTATTTAATCTGTTTGCTGAGCAAATAATCCAAGAAGCTGGACTATATGAAGAAGAATGCAGAATCAGGATTGGAGGAAGACTCATTAACAACATCAGATATGCAGATGACACAACCTTGCTTGCTGAAAGTGAAGATGACTTGAAGCACTTACTGAAGAAGATTAAACACTACAGTCTGCAGTATGGATTACACCCCAATATAAGGAAAATGAATATCTTCACAACTGGACCAATAAGCAATATCATAATAAATGGAGAAAAGACTGAAGTTGTCAGGGATTTTATTTTACTTGGATCCACAATAAACACCCATGGAAGCAACAGTCAGGAAATCAGATGTTGCATTTCATTGTGTAAACATGCTGCAAAAAACCTCTTTAAAGTGTTAAGAAGCAAAGATGTCTCTTTGATGACTAAGGTGCACCTAACCCAAGCCATGGTATTTTCAGTCACCTCATATGCATGTGAAAGCTGGATAATGAAAAATGAAGACTGAAGAAAAGTTGATGCTTTTGAATTATGGTGTTGGTGAAGAATACTGAAAATACTGTGGACTGCCAGAAGAACAAATATGTCCTGGAAGAAGTGCAGCCAGATTGCTCCTTGGAAGTGAGAATTGCTAGACTTCGTCTTACTTGCTTTGGTCATGTTGTTAGAAGAGACCATTTCCTGAAGAAGGATATCATGCTTGGTAAAGTAGAGGGTCAGAAAAAAGGGGAAGACCCTCAACAAGACTGATTGATACAGTGGCTGCAATGATAGGCTCAAGTATAGTAAGGATTGTGAGGATGGTGCAGGACTGTGTTTCATTTTGTTGTGCATATGGTTGCTCTGGTAGCATAGTGGCTAAGGCACTTGACTGCTAACCAGAAGGCTGGTAGTTCAAACCCATCAGCCACTCCTCAGAAGTAAGATGGAGCAATCTACTTCCATAGTGATATTGCCTCAGAAACCCAAGGAGGGGATGCTATGAGTTGGGTCTGACTTGATGGCACATAACAATGACAACAACATGGTTGCTATGAGTTGGAGCCTACTTGATGGCACCTAGCAACAGCATTTCCATGATCATTGATTATGGATCTAAGAAAAATTAAATCCTTGTCAAATTTAATCCTTTCTCCATTTATTATAATGTTGCTTATTGGTTCAGTTGTGAGCATTTTGATTTTTTTTATGTTGAGATGTAATCCATACTGAAAGCTATAGTCTTTTTTTTTTTTTTTTTAATTGTGCTTTGGGTGCAAATTTACATAGCAAACTTGTTTTACTTTCAACAGTTCATGCATGTCTGGTCTCATGGCCCTGATTACTGTCCCCAACCCTAAGAAACTCTCCTCCCCTGTGACCATCCCCTCCCTGTGCCCCTCTCACCCATGCATTCCTGTCTGTCTGCCTTCCATCTATGTGAATGCTACCCCTCTGGTGTCCCATGGCTGCTTGATCCAACAGGTGCATCTCTCTGCAGTAGGTTGGTGCATCGACTTGGGGTAGGTGTTTTATATATGGGTCTTTCTGTTGTTGTACTGAGAGCTAATCATGTACATGAGTCCATTTCTAGACTTGAAGGGTAAGCTGGGGCCATAATCTCGAGGGTTCCACCAGTCTCCATCCAACCAGCAATTCTGGTCATTTTTTTGTTTTTGAATCTTGTTCTACCTTTTTCCTCCTACTCTATCCAGGATCTCCAGGTTTGATTCCTTTCTGAGTGGTTGGTTTTGGTAGCCAGACACCATCTAGGTCTTTGGGTCTTGGGTCATGGAGGCTGAGGTTCTCATGGTCCATCTTTTCTTTGGATTAATTGTTTCCAGATGACCTTCATTTTCTTCACTCTTCTTTGCGCCATCCGAGAGATTAAAAATTGCATCTTGGGTGGCTGCTTGAAAGCTTTTAAGACTCCAGTCACTGCTCACCAAATTAGGTTGTAGAACAAAATTTTTATGAACTATGTGTGCCAATTGAGCATGATGTCCCCTGAGACTGTGGTCTCAGCTCCCCAGGTCTGGTGATTCTCTCTCACAAGATGCTTGGTTGTCTCTGCAAAGTTTTTCCCACCCTGAAAGCTTTGATCTTCATCAGTAAGTGCTTCAAGTCCTCTTCACTTTCTATAACAAACAAGGTTGTATTATCTTCATATTTCAGGTTGTTAATGAATATTCCTCCAATCCTGATGCCACATTCTTTTTGATATAGTCCACTTTCTCGAATTATACAGATTGAATAAATATGGTGAAAACATACAATGCTGATGCACAACTTTCCTCTTTTTAAACCATACAGAACGTTCTGTTTGAACGAATGCCTTTTGGTATATGTACATGTCCTCATGAGCACAATTAAATAGCCTGGAAATTCCATTCTTCACAGTGTTTTTCATAAGTTGTTATGACCCACGCAGTCAAATGTTTTTGCATAGTTAAAACACAGGTTAACATCTTTCTGGTATTCTCTATTTTCAGCCAAGGTCCATCTGACATCCGCAATGATATCCCTTGTATCATGACTACTTTTGAATCTGGCTTGAATTTCTAGCAGTTCCCTGGCGATATACTACTACAACCATTTTTGAATTATCTTCAGCAAAAATTCATTTTCATGTGATATTAATGATATTGGTAAATAATTTCCAGATCCTCTTGGATCACCTTTCTTTTTAATAAGCATAAATATGGATCTCTTCTAGCCAGTTGGCGAGGTAACATCTTCCAAATTTCTTGACATATACAAGTAATATATATATATATATATATTACTTGTATACATACATATATAATATATATATTTGTTGTTGTTGTTAGGTGCCATTGAGTTGGCTCTGACTCATAGTGACCCCATGTATAACAGAATGAAACACTGCCTGGTCCTGTGTCAACCTCATAATCCTTTCTATTCTTGAGCCCATTGTTGCGTCCACTATGTTTATGTAACTATTTTAACCATTTTAAATGTACAATTCAGTGGCAATAATTACATTCACTATGTTATACAAACATTAACCCCCCTCAAAAAAAAAAACCCCAGTGCCATTGAGTCAATTCCAACTCACAGCCATCCCCACTGGGTTTCCAAACCTGTAAATCTTTACAGAAGTAGGTTGCTCCATCTTCTTTCCATGGAGTGGCTGGTGGGGTTGAACCGTCAACCTTCTGGTTAACAGCCAGATGCCTTAGGCATTGAGCCACGAGAACTTCTATGCAAACATCACCGCTATCTCTTTCTGAAAGTTTATTTCATCATTCCAAATAGTAACTCAGTGCCTCTTAAGCATACCATATTTGTCCCTTTGTGTCTAACTTATTTCACTCAACATAATTTTTTTCCAAGGTTTATCTATGTTGTAGCATATGTCAGAACTTCATTTCTCTCTGGTATTTATTTTTATTGTGAGTTGGGTGAAAGTTTACAGAGTGTGGTGGTTATATTTGTGTGTCAATTTGGCTGGGCCTGGTTGAGTGGCTGGGCAGCTGGTAGTTATTCTCCATGACAAAACTGGCAATCAGCTCCATGGTAGGATTTACCACAAGCAGCTTAGTAGCTGCTATTGGGATGTGGTCTGCTTCCTGTATATAAGGAGGAGAAGCCTTGGGGATAGTCTCTAGCTTATGGCATGCTTGGACCTGGCATGTAGCCATGTTGTTGTTCAGCAGCCTGCCATGCTCTGCCAACCTTGGAACTTACAATGGACTTAAGTTAATGTCCTGCTGTGTGGTTTGGTAATATTGGGACTGTGCCTTTTTACTTGTCAACCTTGGGCTTCTCAGCCTCAGCAGCCAGAAGCTGTATGAGTGAAGAAACACCTCTAGCCCCAGTGGGCCTGGAGCAGGAGGCAGAGCTAGACCCCAAGGTTGAGGAGTTTTCAACCCCTAGAACCTGGCATTTGAACTTGGACTTAAAGCCTCCAAACTGTAAGAGAATAAACTCTTAACCTCATTTTAAGGCCATCCCATTTGTGGTATATTCCTAACAGAGAGGCACTAGGTAACCAGAACACAGAGCAAATTCATTTTCCATTCAACAGTTCATACACATTTTTTTTTTTTTTTTCCGTGAGATTGATTGCAATCTCCACAGTGTAATAGCTCTCTTCCACTTCCACCCTGGGGTTGTTTTTCCTGTGTTCTTCTTTCCTATACATTCCTACGTTCTGCGCTTTCTCCTTGTGCAAGTACTGCCCTTCTGATCTCTTGTGGTTGATTATTCTAAGGAGTGCAACTCTCTGGTGTAATTGTTCACCCAAATCAATTAGTGACTCTTACATAGCTGGCATTTTTTCCCTCCCATCCCTAGTAACCATTATAGAGTGTTTATTTCTGTGTGTAAACATTTCCTTGACTTTTTATAATAGTGGACATACAATATTTGTCCTTCTTTGATTGACTTATTTTACTCAGTGTAATGTCCTCCAAGTTCATCCACATTCTGAGGTGTTTCATAGATTCATTATCCTTTAATGTTGCAAACTATTCCATCATGTATATGTACCATAGTTTCTTTATCCATTCATCCCTTGATAGGCACTTAGGTTGTTTCCATCTCTTTGCTATTGTGAATAGTGCTACAATGAATATGAGTGTGTATATATCTATTTTTTTTAAAAAATTAGGATTTGGGTGAAGATTTACAGAGTAAATTCACTTTTCATACAGAAGTTCACATATACTTTGTCTCATGTCATTGACCAAAATTTACAATGCAGCAGCTCCCCTCCCACTTCCTCCCCATAGTTACCTCCTCC